>NC_071089.1:70164103-70366603 GCF_027358695.1 Spea bombifrons
GGTTGCATACAAATAAAGTCACTGTTGATCAGTGTTACAAGTGGCTTAGCAGCTGTTTGTAGAAGTCCGTTGGCTAGGAAAGATGTTCACCTATTGTAAGTCTTTCAAGTTAACTATTTAATCGATGGTTGTATCTGAATTTACTGTGGGGAAAACATACACTCCAAACAGGGGATAAAAGTATTTAAAATCAATTTCAAAATGGCTTTCCTTTGTATCTTGGTTTAAAGACCCAGTGCATGTTTGCCCTGTGAGATGCAATAAACACCTTGAACAGAAGCAAAAGTATACAAAGTCTTGGTCTCATTCTTTACCAGGTAGATTTGCCCAGGGATGCCTAAAATAATGCAATTTTATTTGATCATATGTCCAGTGCTGTATATAGTAAATTTTGTTTTGCAATGAAGAAAAGTGGGCTTTAATTTTAATACAGGACCATTTCCATGTCAAATCTATATGGGAGTCCATTTTGCATGAACACCAGTTTATTTTACTGCATGCTAATCGTTTTTTAGTTATTTGGAGTAAGCCGATATGAAAATTAAAGACATGGGGATAAGCAGAGGCTTCCTCCCCGCACTGCGCTCCCCGTCCCCGATGCGACCTAGCTATCCCATGCACCCGCCAATGATTCTTGCAGATGCTCAGTAGAACCCTCTTTAAAATCGCTCAATGCTGCTTTAGTTACTTTAATGAGAGTGCTAGGGAGAAATGATTGGCTCCAGCTAAATGACTGTATAAAACTGAAGGTCATCCTGGATCATGCGTGACCAGGTTGGCCCAGATAGCAGCCTGGGGTGCCTGAATCAGTGGGGTGTTGGGCTTAGAGTTGTAAGAGGTCCTGGTGTCAGCAGGGCAGCTCGGGAATGAAGAGTAAAGTTCTAAGTAAAGGACTTTTTTGGAAGGAGACGTCAGGAGGTGGCTTCTTAACAGGGATAGGCATAGGACATTGTTTAGCACGTAAGCTATATCTGTTTGGCTGCCAAGTGGGGGAGAGGGCACGAGAGAGTATTCTTACCTGGGCTACGGTTGGATCTAGGTAATTCTACAAATTAATCTTATAGGGAGGGTATCATAGTTATGAAAAATTAGTATTTTTTATTTAAATAATGGCTAGAGGAGTAACTCAAAATACCCCAGTTTTCTTTTAATTGTGTAAACCATATGGGCTTCTATTTTTCTTCAATCTCTCATGGTGCAACCAGTAAGAAATGGGTAGGAGCGTGATGGCAATAGAAATAAAGATATGATAACTTCAATAATGTCTATCTTATGACAGAGGGCCCTTTGTTTTTGTAAATCCAGATTATGTGATGCACTACATGTTATGTCCTGTTTACCCATTGTACAACGCTACAGAATATAATGCTGATATATATATATATATATATATATATATATATAGATCAATAATTAATAAGTGCACATCTCATCCATAGATTCCTACTGTGGGCATTCCTGGTTGTTAGCTCAAACCTGGATGCCGCTGTGAGCACCTGAACACTATGGTAACCGTCATCCATAACTCTCAGCTTTTTTTAATCGTATTTTGGTGGATTATGGATGAGATTGGTGCATTATTGAGTGTTTGTGGTTTTCTTAAAGTCACTTGCCCCGGCTGTTGTATCACTGCATGACTTTGTATTCCACTCAAGACAGAATGAGGATTTGGCTCAAGGAGAAATAGTTAGTTTTTTATTAATTTTAATGATGCATTAAAGTACAATAAATTAATTCTGACGTTACTTATAAAGATTTATAGTTCTGATGTACTGTATTAGTGTTTTCAATCCTACAAAAAAAGCAAATTTACCTATATTACAGTTCATTGTTTCAGTACTTTACTAATGAAGTTCCAAAGACATATTGACCTGCTGGGTACAGAAAGGATGCCACAGACTTTGGGTGCATACAAGCAAATTTTACACAGTATGGTTTACAAGTGTATGAAACATGTTACATTGAATGCCACGCATGTTTCCTGACATGTTTCTAAGGATGTATTACATTACTAAGTATTTACCGTAGCAAATTTAAATAAAACCAACTGGTTTTTAACACATTAATAAATGATCATATAAAGATAGCACCTAAAACATCCTGTGAGTAGCATGTAACATAGGCAAATAGTTATTATGTCCCTTGTTTTAGCACCATATACAGTATGAGACTGTAAAATTTCAGTAACTAATCAGCATCTTATGAGCCCAGGGGGTAAAAAAATAACTCCATTGTAGGCCGATATATTGCAAAGAATAACATTCTTATTTATTTATTTTTTTGCTAGGAATTAGCAATAAATTAGCAATAATGTTTTAATTCCCATAGCAGAGTTTCTCAACCTGTGGTTTATGTGCACTTTAGGGTAGTGGTGATGACTTGAGTTGATTTCTTTTTCATAAGAAACAGAATGGGTTTAATATCAAGGGGTGTTTGGGAAACAATCTGAGAAACACTGATATACAATCTGCTACATTTGTACTATGAATGTATTCTAAATAGCAAGACTGCAAAGTGACAGTAACAGTAACAACAAAGCAGAAGTTCCCCTTGCTAATTTCCTGCATTACTGTTACCGGTAACATTATGGTTACCTTCTATTTTTATACCTGATCTCGAGTAGGGTAGGAAACAATTGAAATGGTTTCTAAGAAAAGCTGGTGGTTATACTTGTGCCTCATATTGCATTCATATTTCCACTGTTGAAGTAAACGGAAGCAGGAGAGCAGGAATGGAAAATGGTGGCATCAAAGACCAGATCCAACTCTCGCTTGACCACCAGGGAGAAGCAGAAGTTGGACTTGGCCATTGATGCCACCAATTTCTTTTCCTGCTCTCCCCTTCTGTAGTTTACTTCAACAGTGGACGTTGGTGACATCAATGCCCAAATTCCACTTTTGCCTGACCACCAGGGAGCAGCCAGTGATAACTGCACCCCCTGAAATGACTACAGTAATGGCGCTCAATATGCGTGTTACCTCTGTGTACCAGACATTAACTGATGAGTACACAATGTTACGGTCCCTGAAGTCTTTGGTCTATAGTGAGGTTAATAATGTCAGCATTAGCGGTAAATATATATAGAGCATGAGCAGGTAACAGACATTCCAACAGAAAGAAAGAATTTTTATATATCCCACATAACAATGGCAAAGGCGGTGATAGATTGCATTGCAATGCCTGGTATCATTAGATTTATGTGCGTTGACCTAATTAAGCAAATAACACCTCCAAATGGAACATCATACAAAAAACATGCTTAATAATCCTAAAAAAAACGATTTAACATGTTATCCTTTTACTGAGCAGTTCATAAAGCGATCATAAGAGATTAGTAATGTCTAAACAGTTTTTTATATCAAAGCTTGAACACAGTTCAATCAAAGGGTCCTGCTCGAATAAGGATAGTCAGAATTGGTGGCCTATTCAAGAGTTATAATGTGAGGGAGCAGGCAATGAGTGTAGCACCGAAACATGGAAGATTTTATTTTTTATAAAATAAAACATGAATTCTTTTTCTGTGTCTTTGCATCCAGAGAGAATAGTTTAAATTATAAAAATAAGGTACTGGTGGTTCCTTGGCTTGTATAATATGGAACAAAATGCAACATTTCTATTAAAAAACAAAACCCATAGATGTTTATGTGCTTGGGGTTATAGAAACTTGATCTTACATTTTATACTTGATGTAGAAGGTTACTTTGTCTTTTAACTTTTTTTTTACTGTCATATTCTAAGTCAAACAAGAGACCAGTTTCATTCTGGAGTAAAACAAATGGCAGTATGTTCAGAATCCATCACCGAAGAATCTCCAGGTCCCCAATACTCTCGTGGAATATGCAGAAATTAATTCTCATTTGCAAGGCTTCAGAAATGGTATCTTTGGTGGTGCTCCTACTGTTAATATTATTTATTGTTTTATATAGCACCATCATATTCTGTAGCGCTGTACAGTGGACTACTAGTTCTAAAGTACCATCAATACTTGGATAGCCAACGACTTGCTATGCCTACTGTAAATGTATGCAGCATCATTTTCTAAGCATGTTTCATTTGCAATACAAACACTTCGCTCTGGCTGCATTTATTGCCTGCTGTAAACACTGGATTATGTTACCATAATGACAAGGTTACTGGTGCTCTCATGCATATAGAATTGTGTGCTTGCAGGAAATATGAAGCGAGATATGCAGGACTGCAAACCCTGAGTAGAAGATATGTATGCCGTTGGCTGGTTAAGATGCATGTCTTCCCAAAAAACCTTGTGGAAAAATATTGTACAGCTCAGGCAATGCATATTTAGAAAATCAAATGTTATTGTACAGATATATATCGCTTTCAAATTTCAAAGTTGACTTTGGAAGTGCCTTCAGTCTCTGGTTCTAGTAAGATGAGCGTATGGTGACACTAGTTTTAATGACATGGTTTTATTCTCTGTAACAGTTATACCACCCTTGTGGGTTAGTAGGGGTCACTATTCCAGTATTTTTGTTATTGCTACTTTCCATTAACTGGAGATCTCAATGGGACTTCATGGTTTCAGCCAAGTTCACCCTTGAGTGCAATCAGCATTGTTTCCATGTATCCAAAGACATATCTGAGCATATTTCAGAGGTGTAATTCTTACAGCTACGTTGTAATCCTGCTGTTCCCCGTTAACTTCAACCCACTGATGTCCTGAGTAGATAGCAACAATCTTGCGCCTCCATTTTTTCTTATTTGGCTCTTTTAGACGGATGTAAATTCCTGAACCACTTGAGCCAGGGTCTGCGTCACAATACTGATAAAACAGATCACTAGATTCCTCTGAAATACTACAGAAGCGATACACCAATTGGCCCAGTCTGTCTTCATCAAATCCTGAAAAGTGCACTCTACTTCCTGGCATCTTTTCTACTTCGGGGCTGACTGCGAGTTCCATATACTTCTTCTTATGAGGTCGTTTCAGTTCCAGAACAGCGTAATCGTAATCTATGGACATTTTTTCTGTAACCTCTTTGAACCATCCTTTAGGGATCTGAATAGACTTTACCCTTGTCCACTGGAAAGATGGTTTCCCACCTGAAGAACCTCTTTCCCTTCCAGATTCAGTGCTTATCTTTTCTTCAGCAGCTGATCTCTTTTGAACAGATTTTCTCCTCTGCTTCTTGCCACCTTTTGACAGAGAATCGGCATCCTCAGGCTCGCCTCCTTTGTTCCGTTTTGACCCCTTGCGTCTTTTACCTCCTCTTTTGGACCTGATTTTCAAGATACCTACACGTAGCTTCTTGGCATTATTAACATAATCTGTTCCATTGTGAACACAATGCGCGGCCGTTAAAACGTGTTTGGGCGAAATGAGAATGCCACTACAGCCAGAAGACAGTTTAACTGCTGTGCTGAATGGGTAGTTGGTCATAAAATGCTTGTCTGATATACTGAACCTGCTGTCAGTGCCATACACTTGTCTTTTTCTACGCAAAGAGTGTTTTGCCACTGTGATGTTTTCATGCCCAGGTGGCCAGTGTCGAACATTAACCTTGGTCAGGGTGCGTGTACCGTTCTCAAACATAGTTTCGTAGGAGAGGTAATGCTCCAAGTCCGTTAGAGATGGAGTTGGTAAAGTCTTCTGGCATTCAATTCCACATGTTCCATTCAGCTCCAACTTGGGTTCTGCGTCAAAATTTGGACTTTTAAGGTGGAAAACATTTGAAGTTACAATCCGAGGTATTTTGTTGACATGCCACGTGTAGTCCTCGTATAAGTCATCTCCTTTTCCGAGGTTTGACATCAACGTGAAGGACAGGATGAACATAATACGAATTTGGGCCATTTTTCCAAACTTTTTTGGTCTAGATAATTAAATAAACAAATGGTTAAAAATAATAGCCTAGAACACAAATGGTATTAGCATTTCAATCAAATATATATATATATATATATATATATATAAATATGCGTGAGCCAGTCTAGCTTTTCAGAAGGATAATGAAGTAATCCCCATAAATGTATGTGTAATGTACATAACTAGGCTAAAACTCTTCATATAATCTGGATAGTATGCTGCTTCTTTGGTCTATGAGAAACATAGGAAAAGAACTCAACTAAAAACACATCTTTTTGTGCATATATTAGTATTGTATTCTGGAGAAGTCTAGTAAACATGCAGCAAATTTGATATAATGGAACTTGCAGGGCCAAGTATCAATCATAACATGGACCATATTCATTTCCATACTGAGGAGGGCTGGCAGCTTTCAGCTCAGGGGTAAGTCCAGGTTCATGCCCTGGCAATATAGCTGCCCTAGGGGCATATGGCATACAACACATACATTGTATTATCATATGTGGACAGTGCCCCAAATGGAACTGCACTAACATACTATAAAGGGAGCAAACAGAAAAAAGGGTAAAGAATGGTTCTGGCAGTGACCTAACATCTTAGAATTAGTGATCCAGGGAGCAAAAAGCTTCTGCTCTACTTCCCTGGCTTAATATGTGAAAAATCACTGTGGAAACTAATGGAATGCAGACTGTATTACATCTAACACTATATACCAGCAGTGCTCTTATATATATATTTGACCACTGATGGTATTAAAATAGTTTACATTATAAACAAAATCAAGTGTGTATAAACAGTTATGCCACGGTTTTACATCCATACATTATAGTTATATTTGATATTCCCGAAATAATTCGTTTACATGAGTTCTTTGTCCATACCTATCGGGGTTATTTAAAATCTCTATAAACGTGTAGTCAGAAAGTGAATTCTATGTTATACTAATTACGTCCAGTAGGTGGCAGAGCAGGCTAAGAAAAACTAGAATAAATCTTGGACTATTTTTTTCTCTGTCCAAGTATAGCTTTTTCTTGGTAAATTGGCAGTAATGGGATGACTAAAGTGCTTAATTAGGACATCTGTTTTAAAATAAATTCTACCAAATGCCTTTATAGATGTTGTAAAAAATGGGGTGGGGGGGGGGACTGCATTAGGATCATAACCAGTTAATGTTTTCATGTTTAAGCCTAACCTAAGTAATACAGACAGACAAAGTCTTCTAATAGATTGGTCCCCCTGAATGCATGGTGCTTGTGCATAATTTGCTGTTTCCCATCCTATAGTTTGTTATATTTCTCATGATGTTGTAGGGAACAAAATAAAAAAAAAATTCGTCATACATGGGTGTTTTTTTTTTGTTTTTGTTTTTTAGAGCAGGGACGTAATACGAATGTATTCCCAAATTCATATGTACACAAAAAAATCCCTTTATAAAGCTATTGGAAATAAATGCTCAGTCCTTATTTGCCCAACAAATGTTTGTAAGTGAAATCCTCTAGTGGGGAGTAATGTGAATTTAATAGGTTACAGCACAATTTTCCGGGTGGGATGCAAATGAATTCCATCAACTTCAAGACAAAAGATGAGCAAGAATGGACTATACATGAACTATAAGTTTGTGTTCTGACTCCAAATACACAGAAACCCCTGCTCCCCAAATACTATTGTATATGCCAATAAACCAATTTATTACAAGTCTCAAATGGTTAAATATCATTCTAGACTCTGCTCTCTGCTCCATAACAGTGGATTAATGGATGGATTTAATAGCAATACAAACAGATAGTGACAACTCCATCAATCAATTGAAAATCCCACTTTGCGTGTGTGTGTATATATATATATATATATATATATTTGCATGTATATATATATTACATTTAACCTAGATCTTATCTTGCTCATGCAGATACTTTGCAGTGTGATACAGCCCAATTTCCATAATCACATAATGTAGGAGATCCTATATATTTTGATTATATATATATATATATATATATATATATATATATATATATATATATATATATATATATAATGTGTCTAAGAACTTGTCAGTGTGAAATGTTTAAGTGCCCATAGAACAGCAGGTGTGTGCAGGAATCCCCTAAAGATCCATTCTCTATCCCCAGTACATTTAAAAAGATATGCACTTACTTACCTAGAGTTGAATAAATGATGCCCCAGCAGCCCAGGTCCACATCCCCAGTCAATGCTGCACTCTACTAGCCTCCTTGAAGGAGGTAGAGTAGATGTGAACTCCTATGCTGGAGGTAGCTAGCAGCAGATCTCTGTGTACCTCCAGCTCATACAGGGGAGAGGAGGGACAAGTATAGGAGGGGGGTTACAAGGAGGGCAGGAGCAAACAGGGAGGGAAAGAGAAGGGGAGGAACAAGACAAAGCTGACTCTTTCTGCACAAGCAGAGAGAATGAAGACATTAAGAAGAGGGGTGTGTTAGGTGGGGTACCATACACTGCCCCTCCAGTAGCAAGATGCCAGTGTGTGGTTTAGATGCACTGATCTCCATCACAGGCAGGGGGCGTGAGAGAGCTCAGTTTTGCTCACACATTTAAATGGAATTAAATCAGACAGCAGAGACGGTGTCATCTAGGATTTTGGCAACAGGACCCTTGCTGAGCATCTGTCTGCCATATCATCTGCATTAGTTAGTTACCTGACTGCCTTAGTTTGGAAGCTTTTTTACAGCCGGCTCTGTCGGTTTTGTGTTTCTCAGCCATTCTTGTTGCATGTGCTGTTTCTCAGCTGTAATTACAGATCCACCATAAGAAAGCATTTTCTCCAAGTAGCTGCTGGCTTCTCCTTTCAATTAAAGACTCAAGTTAAGGGCAGACTGTCCAAGTATCTCTACACCCTGAGGATAGATTTAATTTATTACTGTGTGAACAGACCTGAGATGAAATTTGCAAAACCCTGTAACACACTCTGTTCATTTCTATGTCACTTATTGTTATGCGCTATAGACACAGTCATCTTTTACATTTAGAAATGTCTTATTATATTATACTGTGTACTTTATCTTGCAGTTCCTCAGCCATGTGCTATTTAGTTGTATTACCAATATTATCCGTTAATATACTGCATATTATATATACAATATGCATTAAGACAAGAAGATATCACTGGGACCCGACTGCATAGGCGGATAAGCAAAAGGCAATATCTTAAATTTACTATGAAATATAGAATAGTTTTTCCTTTAAAGCTCCTTTAACACTTTTGTAACTATATTCTACATAAGACTTACCGATCCTATTACTGTTGAATGCGCAAACCTTGCCCTGAATTAATTCTGTAATTTTTGTAAGTTTGTCTCATTCATAATTTTTGCCAGGAACACTTAAATGTCATGAGACACAGATAGGTTCTTTCTATTGAAAATGCTACTTTTTTATGTGATTAAAGAACATTATAAGATAGGAGATAATTTGCTTAACGTATCATGCAGTTAATGTGTTAAGTGAAATTTCTATCTAATTCAAGAGATACAAGATCGCAAAATGTTTTTTTTTTTATAGTATAGATAAATGAAGCTGCTTTAGGGACAGGAAAGATGGAATCATAATACTGAAAATATTACATCTGGGCAAGTCATTAAATTCCTAAAATCTAGTACAACCATCACCTATAAAGTAGGGATGTTTGCTGTCCAAATGTGATCTAGTAATCTACCAACAGACTTTAAAACAATGGAACTACTTTCCTACATTTTTTGTGAGGTCGTTTAACTTCATCCATAAAGTATTTAATACAGTGTAATACCACAATCTGATACCTATTCAGGACCAAGGGTTCTTGCTGTGATCTGGACTGACATGGTTACTCTTATGTCGCTATGCCTAAAAAGGGGTCTTCAATGGCAAACGTAGGCTCGTATGACTCGTGTGTACCTTGTTCTTTGGAATATATTTGATTTCAAAGGAACTGCCTGTTTAAGCATGAATGTTTGCAGCAGAATGCTTCCACACTTTGGCATGGCTAAACATATTATTATTTCAACTTTATTGCTACCTTAGTCTTGAATGTTTCCATGCTGTAAAGATCAAGGTTAAGTGTTCTCTAACATAGCTATTCATGTGCAAATTGTATGCCTTCCAATAATTACAGTGCAGCCAAAAGTCCAGTGATCTCCACCCCACCCGCATGTGCAAGCACCAGGATAACAAGAATATATTCACGTCCGGAAACCTTAAAGCTCACCAACTCTATTTTCATTTACGCAAGGCATCAAAACGTAAGGACTTCAGAAAAAAAGAGCTATTGTGCATAGGCTAAGTGGCCTTTCATAACTCACACGGCGCATTCTGATCCCACTTTCCGAGGGGAAGCCAAGACTGGAGTGTTTAGCGTGCGAGTCCTTTGGTCAAGCACAGAGATGGCTTATTAGATTCATTTGAAAAAATAAACATACACAAGTTAAAAAGGTCATTTCTTGTTTATTAGACTATTCCATGAAGACCACGATTCTGAATACTTTTTTAAGGAAGTTTTTAAGGTTTGAGAGCATATTTTTTTTTTAAAAAAAAGAAAGATCATACATAATAATCAGGGATTTTTAGTTTTTTTTTGCCTCTTTATTGCAAATGCCCTTAGTGGTGCTACTCACCCAATGAAATCAATCGGACCACTTTCTGAGCATGACCACATGGGGTCTCAGTAGACTTCCGTCCACAATGTCCACCAAGTGAGTACTGGAACAAACTAATGTTTAAGACAAATACCGTCCATTTGGCAACCATAAGTGTAAAATCCCAAAACATACACTATATGGACAAAAGTATTGGGAGCCCTGACCCTTACACCCACAGAGACTTTTATGACATTGCATTCTAAATACATAGAAATTAATATGTAGTTGACCCCCCCCTTTGCAGTTATAACAGCTTTTAATCTTCTGGGAAGGCTGTCCACAAGATTTTGGAGTTTCTGTGGGAATTGTTACCAATTCATTCAGTAGAGCATTTGGGGGTCAGTTACTTATGTTGGACAAGAATGCCTGGCTCGCAATCTCCATTCCAGTTCATCCCGCAGGTGTTCAGTGGGGTTCAGCTCAGGGCTCTTTATGGGCCAGTCAAGTTCTTCCACATAAAACTCATCCAACCATGCTTTGTGCACTGGGGCCCAGTCATGCTGAAACAGAAAAGAGCCTTCCCCGAACTGTTCCCACAAAGTTGGAAGCATAGCAGTGCTATTAATCAATATGAGCAAATAATAATAATGCCTTTGTTATTATAAACATCATTACCATTAAGAGGGATTGCATTAAAAAAAAGCCAGCAAACCACTGCCCCTAACGTAACCTTTGCAATATTCACAAAAAGAGTTTTTCAAGTGCTCTGTAGTTTTTAAATATTTAATCCATTGAGCCCATACCGAATCTTAGTCACGTTTTAAATTATGCCTTTCTTGTAACAAAATGTTTTTCTAATTCAAGGAATGCATCCCTTTGTGAAAATCCTTTTAAGGCAGGCCTTCGAAATGACAACCTTTTTAAGACTGTTAATCCAAGAAAATATGCGTTGGGTTTATGTGAACTAAAATTGGAGTAATCACCTCAAAACCCCAAGGAATCATCCCTGTGTTGCAGGTGTAGGCACCAACATTGCTCATGGTGGACTTTTGCTGGGGGTATGTGTGGAAAATTTAATGATGTTCTATGGACCTTCACAAACCTTGCCAAGTACACTGGTGTCCTTGTGGAGACATGTTGCTTATCCCTGCTGTGTTGGGATACTGCCTTGTGCAACTAGCCTCATCCCTTCTTGAAGTCATTCCCTCAGAAGAGTGAGAGCTTGAGTAGCCTACACCAGGAAGTTCCCACATATGCATATATAGTCATAGACTTTTAAAAGAGCAGCAGGTGCTAAGCTTGGGTTGCATAACCCAGAATGATACAATAATACACAAAATTTGGTACGGATACTGGACTGTGCAATTAAAAAACAATGCCATATGCTTGTTTGTTCTCCTGGACAGAAAGCACAAACATAGGACTGTCCAGTTTAAAATGAACACATGAAATGTCTACTCATGCCACTGTTTGACCTATTAAAACTGGCCACTATCTGTCCTAAGCCCCTTTCACGTTTCCTCCTCTTGATACCCTTCAATACGGAGCAGGAACAGCTCCAGCATGAGCCCTGTGAAGTTCCCAGATATAAGAGAAAATAAGAATGGGGTAACTTCAGACATTAATATTTTTTTGTGAACAATGTTTCTAATGGTGTATTTGTAGCCCACATTTGCAGTTGACATCCCAGGCAAATGCCTGGCGGTCTAATGCATGATGCCCCATATCCAGAAGATGACTACATGTTGCCCTCCTTAAAGTATATATCCCAACCATCTGCCATTTTCTGCTGGCCAGTCCTGCTTTTGCGGGCAGTTGGTCTGTTGGGCAGATCCTCTGATTCACCCTGACCTACACAGAGAGCTGTAAAATCGATGGAGGTCTATGCTGTTACAGTCCTGTTTAGGCTTCGCCTCCTTCCATTCCCCTTCCATTTCCAGACCCTAAAATGTTGAGCTGTATGGTAATGTGCCAGGCAAATTTTATATTTCCAGTCCAGTACCGTTAGATTTCAAAAACTTATCATTTTCAAAAATGTATTTACAAAGGTTGAAGGAAAGAAAACTTTAACCATTTGGTAAAGGCAGCAGCTTTTTCTGAACATTACTGAACATCACATCCATCGTAGGATAGGTTACGCAATTTTAAAAGTATTTAATTCAAGCTTCTTTTTTAAGGTACAACGTCTCCATAAGTATGGTCTCTGAAGAATATCAGGGTAATTTGAGATGATGTGTTTTACACTTCTAGTGAAGCTGGATGTGAGCCCAGTGTATTTTTAATGTGGGAAACATTCTCACATTTTCCTAATTTAGAATCAATGTTCTTTTTATAGCCAACCATTATGCCCAATTCAGTGAAAATGTATGGTTGCAACTAGATCGCCCAATATCACAATTATCTGAAACCACATTTTTAAACTCAATAATGCTCGTCGCCTTCTGTAAGCAAAGGCCAAAGGCAAAAATTTACTTTTTGTCCACCATGAATATTGTTTTAAATACAGAAGTTTTCATTTTTAACCACTTAAGAACAATGGGCGGTCCATAAACCTATTGAAAACCATGCATTTTGAGCCCGTACATGTACGGGCTTTGTCATTAAGGGGTTAAAAGGTACAGCCACAGCCACTATCAGAAATCTCGGGGCCCAGGTCAGGATTAATGCCTAGGCCCCCATGCCCCTCACACCACATGTACATCTCATCGTTCCACCCATTACTCTACTCATTATTCTGCCATTCTTCCATAAGCACACTTTATGAGAACGGGGGCAAGGCTAGAGTTAGTGGCTCCTGGGTGCATTATTTCTTCTATAACATGCATACTAACCCGCAATCTCTTACATACATATATATTGTTTCTCCTGATCCTCTTCTTCCTCTCCCAGGCACCACTTACCCCTGACACACACAAACTCACAATAATATTATACACATACACTCACGCTAATACCATACACTAACAAACATTTACACACTCAAACACCATACAGTAACAGACACACAAATGCTAACATTATATGCTCACAGTCACTAGCACCTTATAGTAACAAACACACACAAACTTTATGGACTCTTTCACAGACATGCTAACCTCGTATACCAATACAAAGACGGTAACACTACATGTGGAAATACATCCATATGCCATACAGTAACATATAACAATATATGCTAACACCATACTCTTATATACACACACTATCCAACAACATACACTCACCTACCGCCCTTAACACTAAATATATCAATGTGTGTGTTAGTGTGTTTGTATGTATATATATAAATATATATATATATATATATATATATATATATATATATCTAAAATGTGTGTGTATATTATGTTAGGTTATAATGTTAGAGTCAGTGTGTATATTACATATACATTACACACACTGACTCTAACACTGCAATACAGTAGAGTACACATACATACATACACACACACTAGAGCCCCGCGCGGGACTGCTTTTTTAATCCCGCTCCCGCAATGTGGGTGTTCCGCTCCCGCCACATTTGTGGCCAATCCCGCCCGCTCCCGCCACATTTGTGGCCAATCACGCCGGCCTCCTTACCTGATTTCCCGCGCAGTCCCCCAAATTGTTCTCTCGCAGCGTCTCTTCTCTTGCTCCGCCCAGGAACAAGGCGGAGTCAGAGGAAGTGACGTCACATCACTGGAGACACTGTTATGGAGCAGCGAGAAGACAGCAGGTACAGTGCCTGACCGCCCGCTCCCGCCCGCAGGTACAGTGCCTGACCGCCCGCTCCCGCCCGCAGGTACAGTGCCTGACCGCCTGCTCCCGCCCGTAGCCCCAGCAAGGTCCCACGGGACCCGCCTCCCAATGCAGTCCTCTAACACACACTACTCTCCCTCTTACCTCATCGGGTCCTGTCTCCCATGTCAGTCTCTGTCTCCCATGTCAGTTAGCTGCCCCGCTGCTGCATCTCTGCTCAGAACCCCAAGCTCCTCCTACACACACACACTAACATACTTACACACACACACATGTATTTACACATGCTGTAACACTAACATGTTTTCACACACTCTGACATACTTACACACATTGTTCTAGACTGGTTACAGACTTACACACATACACACTAAAATACATATATACTTATACACATTAACATACTTTTTTACACATACACACTCACAACCTAGCTTTGTTGGCTCAGCAGGGGGTAAACTAGTGCCAGCTTTTCTGCTCCCTCAAGGTCCTCAACGACTATGTCTGGGCGCTAGGATATTACGTCATATCCCAGCGCACAGACTTAGTGGGTTAGGCCTGAGGTAATGTGGCCGGCAGTTCCGGCCTAGCAGTATGCCCTGGAGGAATGAGGCTGGGGGCCCACAGGGGCCTCCTTTATACCAGTGTCTGTACTACCACCCAATCACATAATTGATGTTTGGCTCTTCGGTTACGGGGCGCCTGGGTGCCATGCTGTAAAAACCTCAAACCTTACTCAGTCCTTGTCTTATATTGAGGAGAGCCTCATGTCTATCCCATGCACATTTAATTTCCTTTTTAAGTTCTTTTTACTTCTGCTGACAGGCTGTTCCATCTATCCACCACCTTCTCAATTAAGTAAAACCTATAAGCCCCTTTAGATTATGACTTTTTGGGAATAACATTTCTCCTCCTTTGACATAAACTTTCCTCACGTACTTAGTTAAATCATTTTATTTATTTAAATGGTTCTATGACATTTCCTCTTTCTTCTCTCCTCCACATTGTACATATTGAGATCTCTTAGTATTTCCTTATCATTTATTCTTGCACACAATTAACAATTTTAGTAGCCTTTCCTTGAACTCTCTCGAGGACATCTATAGATCTTTGGAGATGGAATGAAAACTGTAAACATTATTTGAGATCAGCGTGTTTGGCAAACTTTTTTGTTGTAACCCAGTGCAGTAATATCTCATACATCCACAGACCTATTTGTGTACGTAAAAGGGAGGGTGGGTGACTTTTGGCCCAAAAGTTAAGCTCAGCCAAGTGGTTCAGTAATTTGGAATATGAAAATTAGTAGAGTTGGCTCCTTGTTGGTATTCAGAAATTCTTGGTGACAGCAATTACAGTGTCATGTATAATGTTATTTACAGTGCTCAGTAAAGGGCAGAGTGAGAGTCCCGATGTGACCCAGTGAAGACCTGGAAAACCCAGTGCTGGGTTATGACCCCAAGTTTGCAGATCCCTGATCTAGATGATGTCTGAACTGTAAAGTGTCAAAATCACCTTCTTCCTTCTTGTCATACAATCTGGCAAATTAGGAAAGAATTTTTTTTCTGAAAATATATAAAACAGAAGGAATATAGTTGGTGCTATGGTGTATATCAATAGATTCCAATAGATTGCTCATTTTAATCTGTAATCTTTGTTACATATGTTAATATTGTGCTTTGAACTGTAAAATGTACACATCCACTATAATACTACCCTACTGTGGATAATCAGTGGAGAAGGAGGGTAGCCAGGGGAGACATTATTTAAGAGGTGTTGTGAGTTGAAGTGCTAAAAGACTCAGTAAACCATGAATGGGAATGATGAGAAAGGTTCAGCATATCTACTGATGCATTTAACAGGATATGCAAGATGGTGGACATTAGAAATGTATAGGGCTTTGCAGAAACACAGACAGCCCAGCAGGATAGCAAAGCTGCATAGTCAGAGGAGTAAGGCACAAGAGTTTGTGAGACTGAGTTTAGTGACTATTTCTTGTGCCTCACAAGACTGGAAGAAATGGATTAAATTGTTGAGGAAATGCCCAAAACACATGGTGTTAAAAAATGCATCCCCTGGGTGCTGCTCAAATGCACATATTTTAATCAGCTGTACTTTTGAATATATACCAACAAAAACTTTTATCTGCTCTACTGTGATAGAGGTTAAAAGTCACGCATAGCGGCTGCTAGTTATGTATATTTACACAAGAGAAGTAGATGATCAGGAATTTTCCCTTGCATTCTGGTGTTATACACATCTGTCTAGCAAATTACACATTTCACTCCCTCCTCCAAGTTCATATTCTGTATGGAGTATTGTGCTAGTTTCTAGCATATATATGTTCTATGCTAGCATGGAAAATACATTTTTGGTAGCACGAGGAGGTACCATATCTTCTAAAACTACTCAGCATGGGTGAGCCTTTGATTAGTGTAGCCTGAGTGCAGTATTTCTTCGGTGCCCCCATTGAAAATAGAAAACTACACACTAACCCACTCACTCTAGCATGTACACTCACACATACAGTACTTTCATACACATACTATCTCAATCCTCTTCCTCGCACCACTAACCTTAGAATCACCCCTGACACACTAACAATTTACTCTGAATTATACTCTAATACACTAATACCATATGGTGACACAATCATTCTAACTTTATACACTAAGATCCCACATCCATGTTAACACCAAATACTAGCACGCATTTTTGTTAACACTACACACTAACATACACACACATGCTAATTCTATACACCCACACACACTCATACAGTAACACACACTCAACCACCATACACATACACACACTCCCTAACACTATCAAACACTATACATTGACACACAAGAATACTCACAATAACATCATACACTTATGCATACTTACCCACACTATCCAACACCATATACTCTCACAAAAACACTATATTATACATTCATATATACACACACACACTCTTACCCTCTCCCATGATCACTGCAGAGCCTTGTCTTAATTGCACCGCACACTCTCCATGTGAGCTGCCACACCTCTCCCACCATACTATCACAGGGTCACGTAACACGTGATAAGTGGCCCACTTGGCATCTTGGTTACTGGATGCCATATTCTTACATCACCCGCATTAGTATGCCCCTAACAATGTATTACAAGGAGGAACTATTCATATAATAGCAATATACACTACTAATGAATAACAATACACGCAACACATACATTGATCACTTTTTAAACCCTAAATAGAAAATATGATGAAAACTGTGACAGTGTTTTTGAAGATTCAGGGAGAGGGCTAGATCTTCAGTTATCAATCACCTCAGGGGCTTAGGGAACAAAAGGTGCAAATTCTTCCCAGAGTTTTGTGCTTAACGGCACTGGAATTGAAGGGCTCTACAGACTTTCCTCAGGTAAGGCCAAAGTAACAGTCAAAAGGCCAATGCTCACCAACTCACCAAAAAAATATCTTTAACTTCAGCCTAATATACAAGGACTGAGTTTGTCACTGCCAAGCTATTCATAGAGATTGTTAGGTTGATCCAAACTGAGTTAGCAATACCAGAGAAACAGCGACAGGTATGGTTAGCCAGTTAAGATAGTTTGGATCCAAGATCACCTTCCAGTGATTACATTTATAAGAGATGCCTGAAAAGGAAATCATATGGTGAAAAGCCGAATATTTATATTAATGTAAATCTTATGGTCATATTGTTATGGGTATAAGTCAGAAAAGAACAGACACTTCCTTAAAATGTGAAAAAAAAGAAAGCCTAATATACTGTGGAATAAAAGAGAACTCGAGGCATACATTTTAACATTTTAATTTGGGAATTTTGTGCCAGGATGGTACTTAGTACAGGGGCATGTTGCCAAATGTATTTCTTTTAGAATATTCCAGGTGTCTAAACCCAGTAACATGTGAGATGAAATATGGCCTCAAATAATTGTGGAAACTGGCATAGGCATGAACACATAAAGAGTCCAATTGTTTGCAAGGTTCCTCTGTGAATGAGCATGAATGATCTCATGTTAAACAATTCTTGCTATACTAGCCTTAACCAATTTTTTTTTTTTACCATTATTCATTTATTTTGACTGAAATCATAGGTGCATATTAAATTGTACCTGTTAAACATCAGATACTCTATAAATTGCCAGCTTTAATCTCTCAAAGGTTTTCAGATGTCGAACCATATAAGCCAATTGCAAACTATTAAGTTCCCTTTCTAAGTTTGGTTATGAACAGAGGTTCTGTATTTGCAATACGAAAAAAAGAATTCTGCATGACTTTTTATGGTAATTTGCATCATCATGTAGTATAATGGCTCCTGGATTAGTCCTTATGTAACCTCTAGCAAGCCAGGAGACTTTATTTTCAATGTTTTTGAAGCTGGGTAGCAAAATTAAAATGTGTTGTTTCCATTTCTTTTATCTGTTTATTATTTTTTTTTTACAATAAATCACAACTAATTTGCGCTAATGAAGCAACATGGTTAACTTGTTACTTTCGGAATTTTCCCAGGTATAATCATACTGTAGTGGTCAATTTGCCTGGATTATGTTAAACTAATAGGATTGCACCTTACCATTTCTGCTTCTGCCTCTGTTAATTCAGCAAAAGCCATTGAGCAACTGCTTTAATCTAAGGTGTGACTACTCAAATTAATAAATAAACAAATAAAATAAAAAATGTGGGTTCCCAGAACTCCATAATAGCCATGGAGGAGCCATTATGGCCCTTTGTTTCCCAACTCTGTGTGCCACCGACGTAATTACAGGGGTTGCAGCCTCTGTTCACCGCAGAGTTATGCGACGTAACGTGACCCCAATACGTTCCTGTCTCCTCATATCAATTTCAAATAGTTTAGAAAGGGCCCTCCCAACCTGGAACCCACCAGTCAAGGTTGGAAGGTCCCTTTCTACACTATTTTGAACCAGCACAGGAAGACAGGAATGTATCAGTGTCACGTTACGTCACATGACTCCGTGGTGAAACAGAGGCTGCCCACACAGTGTGTGAGCAGGTGGTCAGAAAGCTGCTGGAGCAGTGAGAGGAAAGCAGGGGTGGGTGGGAGGTGAGATATATATATATGTGTTTGTATATATATGAATGTATGCGACCATGGATGTGTGAGCACGGATGTGTAATTGTGTGTATGTGTGCAAGCACGGATGTGTAGGTGTTTGTGTGTGAGCATGTAAGTGGGGTGAGATGGAGTATGTTACAATTAATGTGTATGTGTGTGTTAGTGAGTATGAGTAAGTGTGTAATTTGTGTAAGTGTGTTTACATATGTGAGTCAGAGTGTAAGTTGGAACGGGTGCAGAGGAGGCACAGACAAGTTGTTTAGGGCCATTGATGGCACAGATCAGCTGTTGAAGTTGGGGGCCTCGTGGTTTCTATTTACACCCCTGCTGTGTGTGGTGGGGTAGGGGGTTCATAATTTGCCTTCAGCAGGGAACATAGCCTATCCTTATCTCCACACCCCCTATCATGAGAAAATTTGGATGAGGGAGTTAAAAATAAGTGAGGTATGGGGGGTTAAAGCAAACGGTAACCCTTACCATCTACTGTAATATGGGATAGAGGTGGTTAAACATTTAATAAAATAAAACAAAATTAAAATCCTGACTACCTCCAAAAACCTATAGATTTGTTTTTTTAATGAACCCCCAAGGTCAGTGTTTTGATGTGAAGAAAAAAAGGTGACAAGTGTCCATTAAGGAACCAATGGAAACCGAATGCCCCTGTTTTTACCCTTACATTTCTATAAAAGATTGAAGTCACAAATAACATTTCTATTACACACTTGGTTAAATGCACATGTCGTTTGTCATACTGATTTGATCTGCTTCTTGGGTGCTTGAAACCTTACAATCTTTACAAAAATGTTAAAACAATATTTTCTAACATTTCCTGTAAAATGATCTATGTAATTAAGTTAGAGTAAGGGGTTAGAAACCACTTCTCAAATTCATCTGCATAGACATCTCCAAATGGTCGAGCTTCATATTGCTTTGACTTGAATGCATAACTTCTTCATAAATATGGTCTTACTGATTAGACCCTGTGAAACGGAATTTTTTTTATATCCTCAACAAATCGTTTGCGTGCATATGACAATGGGGTTTTGGGCATGCTGACACATGCCCAAATCAGTTCTCTGGTATGCACACGTCAATGGGATCAGACAGCAAACATTGAACAAGCCATTGCAACCTTCACATCATGCCACAAACTGTTATGGCCCAAATGAAAACACAAACCAAGAGGATTTTATTACTACCTTATTTTATTTACATTATACTTTAAGGTTTTGTTCATATATAAGCTCACAAGGCTACAGTCACATGCCCTCCAAACAGAGTTTCCTTTCTGAGATGGGCACAATTGTCCAATGTGAAAACAAAGACCTATTGGGCTTGCTAACAAACTGGGTGACTATAAATTACATTAGCTTTATTACTTCATTATAAAAAGTATATTTTTCCAAAACTCAACAAAAATCTGCTTTGGAAGATACCAGGTAAACCACACTCATCATCCTAAATTACCACTGGCCATCATCACTGGCAATTCCATGAATGAGCTTTGTAGTGTGCTGAGGTTTAAAGATTATGGACATATGTTTTCCAGTGGTTCATACACATTATAGCAAGATTTGTTGAACTACCCCTATGGTAATACCTTCAGGGTCAAGGCTTTGAATAAATCTAGAATTGGTACCTCAAATCTACTTGATATCTGTCAATAATGGAAATCACAAACTATGTGGTATACCTCAATTCATGCAAACCATAGCATTTATATCCAACATGGGCAAATGGTCTGGGTGACAGAGGTAATGTAGGAAGGATCTAGGAGAGACAGGTGTAGCTGTGGAATAGTAAGGACTGCTACAAAATACCTGCTACAAAATGCTACAAAATACCTAGTCAAGTGTCCTTCTTTAGGAGGAACAGGTCCACTTTGAAAATCAAATATCTCTTGCACTTACCCCTTCTGATGCTTTGGATAACAAGGGCAGTTCCCTTTTGTCAAGAGACAACCCTGGCAGACTCTCATCCAAGCTCTTCATATGAAGTACAAAATATAATAAAAAATAAATACTTGGATAAATCACCTTCTTCGTGACTATGTTTTCAAAATGTTTGAAACCATAATAAAGGGAAGAAAAATAGAAATTATAAAGATTTTGCCAGAAGGTTTCTGAAAGTAATCATAAGTTAAATGTGTCTGGAATCTACTTTTAAAAATGTCCAAAGATGGAGAATCGGCAGCAGAGCGTTTCAGAAAGTTGGCGCTATAAGCATGAAAAAAACTCATCCCCAAAGTATGTAAGTTGTCAACTGTAAAGTTCTCAGACTATATTCCTTCACCATGTGATTTGACTATTATAAGATGCTAGGGTTTTGAACACTTGTAACAGAAAACATTTTTTATGTTGAGAAACTCCTGTGTCATGTAATATATTTATAGAATACAACAAAGAATAATATCCCATAATATGTTATAGATGTAAAATGTGGTAGGCGTCAATATATTTCATGATGGAAATTTCTGGACATAAACTTTTGACTAAATTACACATACCCCTTGTAGGTAATCATGGCCATGTGTGTAATCTTTGCCAACTATTGGTAGTAATGTCAGAATTTTACTGAAAATATTGCAGTCCATCCCCTAAATCTTAAATTATTGAGTAAAAGATCAGCCCAGGCTAGAATTTACAGAATGAGTTGAGGATATTGTGATTGATTTTATCCTAAACTGTGTAACTTATCAAAATACAAGGTGAATGAACAGATGAAAAATCAATATTTAGTGTTGCCCACTTTACCTTCAAAGCTGCATCAGTTCTTCTAGATACACTTGCACACTGTTTGTTAAGGAACTTGGCAGGTATTTTGTTCCAGACATTTTGGAGAACTAATCAGAGTTCTGTGGATTTACGCAGCTTCAGTTGCTTTTCTTCCTTCATGTAATCCCAGACAGACTCGATGATGTTGAGATCAGGGATCTGTGGGGGCCATACCACCTCTTCAATGACTTCTTCTGAAGATAGTTCTAAATGACTTTGGCTGCATGTTTGTGGTCGTTGTCGTGCTGCAGAATAAATTTGGGGCCTCCCTGATGATATTGCATGATGGCTCACTATCTGCCTGTACTTCTCAGCACTGAGGAAACCATTAGTTCTGACCAAATCCCCAACTCCATTTGCAGAAATGCAGCCCCAAACTTGCAGAGAGCCTCAACCAGCCCTTCGGTTGAACAAACTGCCTTGTGCTACAGCCAATTATTTTACATTTTGACTGCCATTATTTTACCCCAGCTCCTGTGTTTTTGTGAATGGTTCAGTTGCTTGGTCCTGTTTCCTGTGTCAGATTATGGAATTTAGGCCACAATTTCCTGTGAAGACAATTTTTGACCAGACTTCTCCGGACAGCAGATGGGTTTACCAGGGTCCCACTGCCAATGCTTAACTAATGGCACTTCTGGTCACCTTCTTCGTGACTATGTTTTCAAAATGTTTGAAACCATAATAAGGGGAAGAAAAATAGACCACTCCATCTACAATCCTCAACATTGACCGTTTCATTGTACTTCTTCAAAAAGGTTTGGACAGAACATCTGGAAACCCCTGTCTGCCTTGAAATTTTTCCCTGGGAGAGACCTTGCTGATGAAGTATCTACCTTGGGTCTTGCTCATGTGTAATGATGAAGCTCTGGAACAGTATTTTTTTCAGGCAAAGAATTAATTCTTACAAAGTACTTGAAAATGCTTTATTTGTTTTAAAGGCTGCCTGGGATACGGTAGTGACCCTTTAAGGTGCATTTCATTTCTCTGCACTTCAGCAATTTATTGCCAACTGAAACATAGTATTCAGCAGAACCTATTTTGTTACAATTATTGTTGCTCTACAAATAACTTATAGTTTGTTATTTTGAATAGTTCAGATAAGGACACACAAATGCTAGGGAATATAAATAATGCAATCTGTGTTGGCAGTGTATTTGCGGAATTATATATACGTATTTAGAACTTTGTATGATTTACCCTTTCTCCAGCTACATCTCTTTTTTTTTTGTCCAAATTACACATTTTTTTCCTCTCTGCATTCCTGTCAGCCATATGAGGTTTGAATGAGATTTTGCCAGTTATTCGGCTTGTGTTTCTGTTCTAAAAGCAGACACTGCTAACCTTTGTATGGTGGAATATTAACCAGTCAGCCAGAAAAGCAAGGGGGCTGCACAAAGCCTTTGTGGGTTTTTTGTGTGGCCTTTGTGAATTTATTGTATAGATTTGCAAAGGCGTGTGACACTTTGGAAACACTTTACCTTTCAAACAGAAACTAATAGTGTGATTCTACTGTGAGAAGGAAGATTAGGTGGAATTTTGCACATTTCCTGGCCAACGTATTGTAAATGTTCACTTAAGCCATCAATGTATAGGTCAAATTCTCACTCAATTAAATTTAGATTAAACCAGTAGCAAAAGAATGCTATTGTAACACATAATTCCTATATAGTAGACCTCTTTCATGTGGCCTTTTTGTGCATATACACTTATTATGGTTATTACCATAGCACCCAATGGAATGATTCAAACAGTAGGAAACAGCATTGGTCCTAGAACAAATGGCATCACGGGCAAGAATAGCCCCTGTCGCTCCATACATAAACAGGGCCTATAGTTAGTGGTTCTTGGGTGCTGTATTTCTTGCCTCCCATAACGAACATGTGCACATATTGACACACACATGCACCACACACCATACACATACAATGCCTATCCCATGCATGTTTAAATTAGAGTACATGTATACTGATTATATATATTTTTGTAGAGAACAGAATGGAAGGAGGATTGCAGACCATGTACATAGTTTTAATATTAAGTATGAAAAATATTATTTTAACAAATAAGTGAGGTGCACTAGAATTAATTTATCTTACGAATAAACCAGCAAAAATTAAATTGCAAAAAAGAAAAATATATAAATATAAATATGTAAAACATATAAAAAAATGAAAAAGAGGATCCCTCCAAAAAATCTAGATTAGTTCATAGTATTCATATGTGTTAAACTAATCTTTTTAGTATCAGTTAATGTGCGTGTCTTCTCTTTTAAGAGAAAACTATGTCTTCAACATCAAGGCTGGGAATTATGTATTCACTCAAAGGAAAAATCATCAAGCCTATTCATTGATAATGATAGTCCAAAAAATCAAGATTGATCCATCCTCAAAAAGCATCTTATATGGTCTAAAAACTGTACAGGAGACTGGAGATTTGTGGAAATTAACTCTATTCCGGTGTGGTTTATGCTATTAGCTTAAATTGTACATATATTGTTTGTATTGTAGACAAATAACAATAACTACAAAACAATAATATGAAAAATGCTATCTACATTTTATATGTGCCATTTTTCATGTTATATTAATTTTTCAATATAATCGTATTCATTTTTCAATATAGTATTAATTACCCTATTAAGAAATTACAGAAAGGAGATATTGCATGCAGTACCCTGGGCTGGCTAAAAGAGCCAAACTCTTCTCCTTCTGAACCTTTTACTACACTATTGCATAATTTTGCAGCTCATCCCCAATAGAGGGCTATGTTTGTGACTTAGTAAAATGCCTAAAAAAGCATCATTGTGTAAATAATAATTATGTTTTTTAAATGCCCCATTGACTATTATAGTTCTTAGCCCCTTAGGGGGAGAAGGCAGAAAAGAAAGATTCATCGGCTAATATTCAATAGTATAGTTCTGTGTAGTTAAGCTATTAATTACACTCCTGAATAGGAAGCAGTGCTTACAGAGCACTTAAATGCATGTGATCTGTACATACAGCCCTGTCACTAATAGTTTACTCACTGAAGGCAAAATGAGTTCCATGTGACATTAAGTCTACTTGAATTAAGGGCCTGATTTCAGTATAACCACAGCTCCCAAATATAGAACTGGTTTGTGTCAATGTAGTTGTTGTTCCAGAACACAGTATAGAAATCAATGTCAAGCTGAAAATTCATGAGAAAAATAAACAGACAAAATCTAACTGCATTTACTCATAAAGATTAAACATTTAAATAAATATTTTACATATACTTTTTCCATGAAATGAAAGATGAATGTCTCAAAAGAGGAGATACATAAACACAAGATCACAAATAGGTATACACAAAGAAATAATAGAAAATTGATAGCTCAGTGTTTATATGACCTAAGCCTCATTTTTTATTTCAGTGTACAGTCGTGGCCAAGTTTTGAGAATGACACAAGTATTGTTCTTCACAAAGTTTGGTGCATCGGTGTTCTTAGATATTTTTGTCAGATGTTACTATAACTGAAGTATAATTACAAGCACTTCATAAGTGTCAAAGGCTTTTATTGACAAAAGCATTAAGTTTACGCAAATAGTCAATATTTAAAGTGTTAAGCCTTCTTTTTCAAGACCTCTGCAATCTGCCCTGGCATGCTCTGAATTAAGTTTTGGGCCACTTCCTGACTGATGGCAGCCGATTCTTGCAATCAGTACTTGGAGTTCGTCAGAATTTGTGGGTTTTTGTTTGTCCAACCGCCTCTTGAGGACTGACCACACGTTCTCAATGGGATTAAAGTCTGAGGAGTTTCCTGGCCATGGACCCAAAATTTTGATGTTGTGCTCCAAGTTGTGTTATCACTTTTCCCTTATGGAAAGGTGCTCCATCATACTGGAAAAGGCAGCGTTCATCACCAAACTGTTCTTGGATGGTTGGCAGAAGTTGCTCTTGAAGGATGTGTTGTTACCATTCTTTATTCATGGCTGTGTTCTTAGGCAAAATTGTGAGTGAGCCCACTCCCTTGGCTGAGAAGCAACCCCACACATGAATGGTCTCAAGATGCTTTACTGTTGACATGACACAGGACTGATGGTAGTGCTCACCTTGTCTTCTCTGGATAAGCTTTTTTTCCGGATGCCCCAAACAATTGGAAAGGGGATTCATCAGAGAAAATGACTTTACCCCAGTCCTCAGCAGTCCAATCCCTGTACTATTTGCAGAATATCAGTCTGTCCCTGATGTTTTCCTGGCGAGAAGTGGCCTTCTTGACACCATGCCATCCTCCAAAAGTCTTCACCTCACTGTGTGTGCAGATGCACTTACACCTGCCTGCTGCCATTCCTGAGCAAGCTCTGTACTGGTGGCACCCTGATCCCGCAGCTAAATCAACTTTAGGAGACGTCCTTGCGCTAGCTGGACATTCATGGGCGCCCTGAAGCATTCTTCACCACAACCGCTCTCCTTAAAGTTCTTGATGGTCTGATAAATGGTTGAGTTAGGTGCAATCTTAGGTGCAAAGCAATGATGACAGCACGTGTTTCCTTGCAGGTAACCATGGTTAACAGAGGAAGAAACAATGATGTCAAGCACCACCTCAATCAGCATAACAGAGTAATCTCCAGCCATGTCCATGTCAACACTCTCACCTATGTTAACTAAAGAATCACTGACATGAGGTCAGCTGGTCCTTTTTAGGGCAAGGCTGAAATGCAGTGGAAATTTATTTTGGGGTTACGTTTTTCATGGCAAAGGAGGACTTTGCAATTGAATGCAATTCATCTGATCACTCTTCATAACATTCTGGAGTATATGCTTTCCCTTTTGTGTTTGTTAACCATACACTTAAATAGACTTCTGGGTTAAGCACCCTTTCTACCACACAGGTGCCTCATTAATGATGTCCAGGGAGGGTTCTAAAATGCAGGAGAGTCTCAGTGGGTTAAAAATGAAAGCAGACCCAATGATTCAGCTCAATGTAAAGCAACATAGCCATGTTATGATTAGAAATGATTAGCAAAAAAAACATAGCAGCACTCCCTCTCCTCTAGCCCAATCAGTGAGTTATAGCTACTAAAAACGCTGCCCTGCATGGATGGAATATGTTCCCAGGTATCTCAGAGCAGGGTTTTCCTGAAAGAATCTGGACGATTGGTTCATGAGAGTGATGGTGCAGTGTTAACCCCTGCAATACCACGGCCATGTCAATGAAGTGATCGCAACATTGAAAGAGTTAACATTTGTTTTCTCAGCCACCACAAGCTTGTGAGGACCCAGTAACAGTTAATGCTGTGCTCCTATGGAACACTAGCATTATAATAGTTTAAAAAGAAAAAAGCATCTTCAATAGCAATGATCTGGAAGTCAAAGGTGCTTCCAGGTCAGTTGCTGTCAATTAGCTCTGCAGTCGTTCAAATTACTGTCGAGCCAATCAGGAATGTGCTGATGATGATAAGATCACTCCTGACCAATTTTTACATATTTTATTACAATACTATCTAATTACTGATTAGTTACACTTTAGTTCACTGATCATTGATTGGTCTCACAATGTTTTTTTTTATATAGATGCCTCTCTTTCCCTGGGTTTGGGGGCAATTTGTTGGTGTGTCAAAGCCAACTAGCAAACAGCTTAGTTGGCTTTCATTCTACCTATAAGTGAACTGATGGCAATTACATAAAAAAAAAAATAAAATTAGTTAATTTTTTTTACATGTTTTATTCTTACTAATTGTGAGCTGGTCAAAGATTAGTGGTCTCATCGAACAATAGCCAGTGACCTAATCTGATCATCATACCTATCACTAACACTATACACTTACTTTAACCTCACCCTAACATATACCCATACCTTACACTGTCACTATCAACTAAAAGTACCACAACACTACTCATTACACTAGCCCATACCCCCTACATATAACCACTAAGCTGTTTGCTAGTTGGCTTTGACACACTAACAAATTGCCCCCAAACCCAGGGAAAGAGAGGCATCTATATAAAAAAAAAACATTGTAGAAAATTTCCCCAAACCCTTGGTAAGGAACTTAGAAGACTTAGAAAGGTACGTGAGGTATATTTGTGGTCCTTGGGTCATGAGCTTCCAGGGAATATTTATAGTTTATAGGGGTTATTTAGATGTTTAGGGTCAATGTGCCTTTCTATTTTGACTATAAAAAAAGGTGAAACCACTTTGTTCTCTCAGGAGTTTGGAGTCTCTTGTAGCGCTGACATACCACATGCATGTGGTATCTATGTGCTCAGAAGAAGTGGGAGATTGAGTTTTCCTTCTTGTTCCGGGAAGCCCAACATGTAGTATACTGTCAGTCTCCATTCAGGCTGCGGAGCTGCTTCTCTCTAGAGTTCCACCAGTCTCGCTAGAGTTCCCCCGGTCTCGCTAGAGTTTCCCCATCTCGCTAGTTTCCCCTTTGCTGTAATCCATTCTGCAATTTCCATATGCTCTGTTCTGTGCTTCTCATTCCTTGATTCTAGTTCTGCTCTTTGCTTCAGCTCTGTTTCCTTTATAAGGTGTGCCCCACCCGTTTGTCATGTTTGTCTTAGTAGTCTAAAGGTATGTCTTTCTTGGTTTTGTGTTTAGAGTCAATGTTTAGTTTCAGTTTATTAGTAATTCAGTAGGCAGGGTTTAGTGCTAGGACCCACCGACTGTTGGAGTACTTTGTTGTAGTGGTGGGCTAAGCATACTATGGCCATATGATGTGACGGAATCTCCAATTGTTATCACATAGTCCTAGGTTATGTTCCAGCGCCGGCTGATTCCAGCTCTGCGGAATAGGCCCAGCGCTTTATAAATAAATGTAATGTAATATAGGCTAGTTCCTGTATTCATGTTTGTCTGTCTCTTATGTGCCTTTGCCCTCCTTTCCCCGAGTCATCTGAGGATCTCAGTTCTCTCCCCATGTCCCAGTTAATACATCCTATCCTTGCTTACAGGAGAATAGGTGCTCAACACCCTGGAGAGTGCAGCCGCCCTGCACCAGGCCCTGTCCATGTCCGATACTGCGCAATAACTCCTGAACACCATCTTTGGGTGCTCTGTTTCATTACAGTCATCTGTATGGACCCAGTCCCTGACATATCCAGCATTAACTTTTTCAGCAATTTGATCTACAGTAGCTCGTCTGGTGGATTTGACCACACGGGCCAGCCTTCGCCCCCCTACGTGCATCAATGAGCCTTGGCCGCCCATGACCCTGTCCCCGGTTCTATCTATCTATCTACAGTATCATGCATCTCCCTCTTAGAAACATCAAATGAAGAAAAACAGCATATATTTAATGCTTGGGTTCAATAAATAAGTACTACTGAACATGAACATTTATAATGACTTTGTACCTACAAGGAAACTGAATGCAGATTCTGTGATTTATTGTTCTTTGACATGTCCCATTAATCAATGTGAAGGCTCCTCCCGCTGTACATTGTGGACATTTAAAACGCTTTGAAAGATCTCAATGTAAACAGGAAATTTGGAGAATTATGGACAACTTGTTTCTTAATCTACAATGTTTGCTATAATAATATAGGATTCTGGTGTTTTATTAGTTACAGAGCAGCATGGATCTTAAACTAGTACCACTGAATAATGCTTTAACATATTTTTGTTAAGTGGAAATCAGTGCCTGAAGTTTTCAGGGGTCTATTCAGAATATTTAGTTGCTAAGCTTGGATGTGCTTAATCAAGTAACAAATTGCATATTTCTTGGTGACCTTTTATTTTATACTTTATAGGAACTGGCACCAAACACAATAGTTATTGTCAGCTAAAGCATGTAGCTTAATATTGAGTTAGCGCTGAGTATGGAAGGGACTGAGATTTTGACAGGACTGCAGTGGGGATGATGAGGTGGCCCAATGACCAAATTACATAAGTGGAGCCGATGGTTGGATATGAGACAGCACGTGTCAAAGGAACAAGCAAGGAGGTTTGGAACAGGTAGTGGGCAGGTATTAGGAGCAAGGGAATTCTAAAGAACAAGTGACCGTCTTCCAAAAAGCTTAAGGAGAATAAATACCCTGGTCTGGCCAGTTGAGAAGGCTCCTACAGAAATTGGTACAAGGCTCCTTTACGACAGTCTTACTTAGTGAGCATATATTACCAGCAATGGCCACTGGGGCTGTGGTGAGCTGTAGAGAAGGGTCGGACACCTCACAGTGCTACCCGCGGAGAAGCCACTGCAGACAGTTACTCAGCCGCTACAGGAGAATGACAGAGACTTGATACAGGGTCATTAGCACCAGATTATTATAATTATGTACATTATACAGGATAGTTATATTATTTTCAAAGAATAACCTATTGATGTGTATGTATTTTATTTGGCATAATAAAATGCAGACACATCAATAGGTTATTTTTTTTTTTTATATAATTTCAGGCAATTGTGTTTCCATTGTTGTTTTCTGGAGAAAGTAAAAAAAATCTTTTCATATGAATATATGATATACATCACTGTGTTATTAATTGTGTATTTTTTCTGAAAATAAAGGCAACTGAAGGAATAGCCCTAAAGTATTTGTGTCTTTCTTTTATCAAACTAATTATAATGTAATTATAAAAAACATCTTTGTTGTATTTCTATGTGAATTTGTTTGTGCAGAGCATCATATTAGATCATAGAAAAACATTGGAATCACTGGAGGAAAAAAAGGAAATGGACATTCCACTCTTCATTACAGTTTTATTCTGGAGCATTTGCTCTTGGGAGCTTCCAACTTTGATCAAGGGTATAAATCTTGTATAAACCTAGTTTGGGTTTCAAAGTAAGTGGATCATTTGAAATTTTATAAACTGCCTCAGTATGTTAATTGTAATAAAATATCTAAACTACAAAAATACTGATATTAATTAGAAAAAACAGCAGAAGTATTAACATGGCAAAGTGGACCCAGCATGTCAGCCAACTCACTTTCTTGTTGGTGATACCATTTTCTTGTGTGTATTGAGGCTGGCAGTCATTTGTGTAGCCAATTAGTAGTGCTTCCCTCCATGTTCCAGTCATCTTGCATTGTGTAGTCTCTCAGAAGCTTTGCCTTTGAGGTTAAATGCAGAGGGACCATTAGAGAGTTGAACAGGTCAGTGAATGTGAGTGCAGGTTAGCGACTGCATGCGTAGATTAGTGTTTGGAACCTACACTCAGTTTAAGAGCGCTGATGGAGGAAGACAGTGACACTGCAGAGACCCGACACTTTATACTTGTTTTTCTACATTATTTATATTTTTATTGATTACAAATAATAAAAAGTTTGTTTCATTATCTGGCATCTAGTGTTTCTTTACATGCCTGGAGGTCCTGCTTGAGTGCATACACACAGCTCCACGTTATTATTGGAGCCTCCTTTGCTTGACCATTATTGTTTGGCCACTTTTTTACAGTATTATACTAGGTCTTTACTTTAGTTTTTACGGCCACTATCATTTGACAACTGTGAGAAGGTTTAGTTTTATTTTTATCAAGTACCCACGCTTGTGGATTTCTGTATTATCCTGCACAGGGTTATTCTTGTTTTTTTAGATATTTTTATGGAGTAGGTTTTGTGCACTATTGCCATCCTTGCTGTTAAATGTCACATTCTTTTTTTGCCACCCCTTATTTTTATTTGATTGTTTTAGTGTATGGAACCAACAGATTAGTCTGGTGGTTTCTGTGGTTGTCCACGTGTAAATTAATACATATGCATGCTTGCTGGTTGCAGATTTATTATTAGATCAGGTTGCCAGCATGTAGGAAAAAAGGAAATATTATTTAATCCCCACTAACAATTAGGGTGATGACATTGTGGTGTAACAGGGGCCCCCTTTTGGTGTCATAACAAAAAAATTACAAAAGACACAAACACATAACACAGTAGTACTATAGTTAGTTATCTTTCCAATAAAAAAAAATGCATATGTGAGTGCAATATGTTGAGTGATGTCATACCTCTCAGGTATCCACTTTTGATGGGCCAGTTCTCACTTTTGAGCTATTTTGGGGAGATCTACTGATCATCTTTGACTGGCCCCGCAAGCTCTGACATTGTCTTCTTGACAGGTACATAGTGATGGAATGTAGAACCTGCTTGTAGTTGTGAGATCCCAAGTTCAAGTCCTATGCCAGGCACAACATTTGTATCAAACAAAGAAGAAAAAATTCCCAAACAGTAATAGTGACCACTACTCTATTGAGGCTTTTGTTTTCTTTTGTTTCTGTCATTAGTCATTGAATTTGCTATTTTTAAACTTGAAGTTAGAAATAAAACAGTGAGTCTCTCTTACTGTCCCTAACAGCAATAATATGTTTTAAGCCTGTTTGGGATTTTTTACTTTTTGTTTGTTTCAAATGACAGCTTGAGGCACCATACCCAGAAGGCAGTAGCAACTATTTCAGTGGAGTTGCTACACTCCATAGCATAATCATTTGTAGGTATACCACCAATGCCCACCTATGGCCATCCCCCCCATCACATAAAAAAATAAAATGTTTGGGGTCTGCCTGCAACATAATTGGCCCCACCCACTAACATAATTGGCCCCACCCACAGATGTCATCCATCCCACCCACTGACATCATCAGTCTACCCGAAGAAGTGCTTGAGATAGCTGGAGCCTGGACATTTTCAGATATGAAAATCCTAACAGTAGCTTTCATTAGATAAAATAAAAATTGTTTATAAGGTTGTCATGTAAATATAATATAGTATTATTCCTTAACATTAATGGGCTTCCAAGTGGGAAAAATGTAGGAAATCTGAATTCAAAAAGTTAAAGCAGAGATGCCAGTTTTAAATTCAACATATTTGTAGCACTACTTGACACAAAAATGTTACAAGTAATTTTTGAAGGTCTGTCTGGTAACTTATACATTTAATGAATTTCTTCCACTGGGGGTTTGTATTTGGAACCTTTCATGATGCAAAGCCACATTAAAAAAAAAGATAAAAAACATACAGTTTGGATTGAAATCACACTTTGTATGCGAATGTTTTCTTTGTTTATGATAACCTATACTTCTGTAAAATGTACTTTTATACTTTCATTTTGAGTTTTCTAAGCCGCTGACCCATGAGCACAGAGGGCACTAATACTATAGCATTCACAGCTGAAGATGTCTCCAGAAACAGGAGACAAAATAAACACAACTCATTTTATGTAGGTCTGTCTTTATTGAGATCCAAGTAAGTCCCAAGTGTTATGTGTCTGTATGAAATATTTTGATAATTCTTTATGGTGAGCCTCCTTTTTTGGCTCTTTGAGTAGTAACTTCTGAGATGTGGAGGATGTTAGATTTGAAGCATTTTTTTTGAAGCATGGGTCTTATTTAACCCCTTAAGGACAATGGGTTGTCCTTAAACCCATTAAAAACAATGTATTGTGAGCCCGTATTGTGGGCTTTGTCATGAAGGGGTTAAACCGCAATTACTTTGTTTGGATATTCCTTTTCTATGGAGTGTATTATTTTTGATGTATATGTGTTGTCGCGTTTAAAGTTTTTTAAATTCGATTGTTCTTAGATTATGCATTTTCCATATTTTTTGTTTATATTATTTTGATATTGTAAAATTATTGTGAGATCCCAAGTTCTATGCCAGGCACATAAAGGTTCTTCTATTTTACCACATTAACCAATCATCAACCTCATGTGTTTGAAAGTACAAAACATTTAAAATAAAATATCATTGCCAAAACCCTGTTCTGGCAACTTAACATAACAAAATTGGATAAACCAAAACATTTGGGCTCAGTAATGGTAGCAGAGCCAATGTTGATTCATGAGTAGATATAACTTGGCACATTCAGAATTTTTTTATTTTATTTTAAGGATTAGGCTGTCCATGCAAAAAGGTTAAATAAATTGAAGTTTCAAATTGTTAAAATAAAACATTACTTCATTAGGGTGGCAAAATAAGCGACATCTATGCCCAAATAGACATATAGAAGATGTCTATAAATCTTCCCACTCTGAGTGCAAAGTGCAAAGTTTCCATTTCTAATGCACTTTAATTAAAAATTTGTGTTGGAGATATATGGATAAAGAAACAAGGTCACTTTTTGATTCCTTACCCACTTTAACAAGTGTTCCCATGGGTTCCCTAATTGGATATAACTGATACTTTTTATATAAAGTCTAGTTAATACACAGATATACATTCTAACAAAATATGTTTTTCAGCTAAAATGTTTTATGTGGACAAATTCTCCAAATGATTTTATGGGTGTATTTGCATTATTTTATCATCTTTTTCTATTTGATACTAGCCGTTTTCTTCTTTCATCATGGTGTTATTAAAGGTGTCGTTCCACCTACTCTACGGCATCTTTCACTTCAACTAGTAAATTAAACATTAGAAACATAATTTATGTTGAGCAGCCTCCCAAAAATAATTCTTAAATGAAGTTGCATTGTGATACAAAAGCAGTTTCTTGTTGCCATAGAAACTGAAAATGTTCCTTAAAAGTTTCTGAGATGGCAGATCTGCTAAGGTATTTGAACGTAGTAGAGAGTAATTCATTTTCTAAGTGGAACAGTACCATTAATTTACAGTTTCCACACACACACCCACACATCTGTATAGCCGTCCCGCTGCTTAAACAAATAATATAATTTAATAACAAGCTTCATCCATTGCCAACTGTTGATGAAACAACAAAGCAATCTCACAAACCACTTTAAATGTTGATTAGTTAACTATTGATGTATGAATTACAGTCGGGTCATTCAAAGTGATTATTTTGGCACACCATGCCATCTGGATGACAACATACCATATGGAAGGATTGGCTAATAGTTAAGATTTAGAAATCAAGGTTTTGAAGTTTTCAATTATGGTAAATAACGTTTTAAAAAAAACTTTAACCCCTAATAAGCACAAATAGAAACCGGTGAAATAATAATAATATAATTACCTAGTCTTAAAGCATGTGATACAAGTGTCCTCTCTGGCCACTGAGTATATCTATTTGACTACATGTCAGTTTTAGTAGACCTGTAACTTAAAAAGGTTTAGGGTAGTAAAGTATGTCTGAAATAAATGGATATTATTATGATTTATTGTTTTATATAGCGCCATCAAATTCCGTAGCGTTGTACAATGGGTGGACAGGACAAAACAAGTAGTATGTAACATAACAATATCAGCACATGGCGTTAAATGTGTATATGGTGTGTGTATGTATGTTGTTGGGCATGTAAGGGCAAGTACTAAAGGAGAGTACTCAGAGGTTGGGCAGACTGGATGGGCCTTCTGGCTCTTATCTGCCGTCACTTTCTATGTTTCTATGTTTCTATGTTTGTTAGAATGTCAGGTGTGAGCCTAGGGTTAGTGGAGCCCAGGGGAGGAGAGGGGGAGAGAGAAAGGAGGATAGGAAGAGAGTGTATGTATATATAATAGAATATGAATTGTGGAAGAGATGTGGTATACATGATGTTTTTGCCAATGGAGGCCACTGGTGTGGATGCCCTGGTAGAAGATACTTCCCTTTGCGGGAATTACCTCTTCTATTCACATGTAATTCGTCTTCAGACATTTTTATTATATATCTTATTAAAACAACAAAGAAACATTATTCTTCCCTTATAGTGAGCAAGCTTTTCAACACATTAGTCCCCTGCTGTTTCTCATAGCACACTAGAATTAATCTGACCTGTCAAAAATGTAAATATGGCATGAAGAAACTTGTAACTCTTGGCAATGTTTGCTCACTCACTGGTAAAGATGTCTAGATACTATATGCAGTTGTTGTATTCAGCAAGATGGGTTGAACAGTATGTTTATGCGTATGTGTCTTGTCGATCTTGAGAAAATAAATATTATTGTCTTGCTGTTCTCACAAAAAGAGCTAGTTTTAGTCATTTATTTATTCAATAAACACCCTGTAGAAGTAATAAGCGGGACACAAGCTGAGATTAGCGAGGTAACAACCCAGCTCTGCACAGACACATATATATATATATTTAGATATGTATATTATATATATATATATGTTAGAAAGAGCCGCTAAAATAGCAGTAGCAGTGCCAGCTCTCTATCTACTAAATTGCACGTGGGCCAAATTGCTGGATCTACAGAGGCCAAAAATCCAGCTGTGTTTGCTTATTAATCCTCCGCAGGAAGGATAACTTCAGATTCTAAAGACACAAGAAAAATCCCCTCATTCTTTTTATATCAGGACAATTAAAGTAATAGTATACATAGAAATTATCTTTGAATATCATAACATTTTGTAATTCTCATTTCAGTGCTAGCAACATGACCACAGTGATCATAGAAAATAAATCTGGGGCAATGTTGTGGCAGCCAGTATCTGGTTAACAAATTATCTTTACAAGTATCTTTACAGCAAAACCGCCTACTGGAATGTAACAGAACATCATTCATTAGAAAAGGTCCAAATCCTCACTCTACCAGTATTACCCCTTTACACCTCTATCAGAATACTGTCCCACCAGTCAACATTTCTTCTTTCCTCAGATTTCATTCTTCTGCCCCATGCTGTCTTCTTCCTTGCTCTTGTAACCACCCAAGTCCACAGTCACTGGCACTCTCCACTTGCAATCTTAAACATTTGCTAATATATTTAATTGTTAACTTCTCTATCACTACATTTTGCTCAATAAATACATTTCAAACCTTCAGTTGGACTTTCTTTTCATTTTTGTATTCATAATAATCAGGGCCGGCCCGACAATGGAGCCGAGTGGGGCAACTGCTCCAGGCGGCACTTTTGAAGGGGCGGCACTCTGCCGCCCCAATTGCTTTTTTTTTAAAGTGGAAGAGAGAGGGGCGCCGAATGGTTTTCGCTTACCAAGTTGTCAGTACCCGCTCGGCGCCCCTCTCTCCTCTGCGGCGAGTCTCCCAGTTCGGTCTCGGTGCCGGCTTGTAACGCTGAGCGCCGGAAGATGACGTCATATGCACAAACTATATGGGGTGAAAGGTTCCCATCTGCCCTCAAGTTCTAAAGAAAATGTTACTGCATACAAATAAGTACATGCATTCTTTCCTTAATTGAGATAGAAAATGAGCCTACCAAAAGCAGGAAGCAAACCTACATGGCTGAATGTCTGAACACTGATCTTTAGCTAACATACATGCAATTGGCTCGAGTGACTTCAGTAGTACTTCTGCTGATTATGGGGACTATGTATATATACTAATAATTCCTTGTTTCAAGGGAGGCTGTCAGCGGGAGACTCAAAAAAGAACAGTCTCATTTTCTGACTCAAATAACTAAGCAATACATGCTCCAATGTGCATGCAGCAAAATGTACCATGCAACATTCAAATAAAAATGCACATTTGAGGACTAGATTCTGCTATTAATTAGTTTCCTTCGCAGCATTGAGTTAGGCTGTCTAAGGCAAAGATCATCTGCACTACCATATAAACAGATTAAGCAGCCGCATAGAGCATCTATAAGCCGCACACAAGCATCTATAATCTTCTGCCACCCATTGATGTGTGTATGCACTTCCTGCATTGGTATATATTACTGCTCATCTGCATTGATTGCCTGCTGTCAAGTCCATCCACACCACCTACCCTTCTAACCTCACTACAGGGGTCACCAACTACTGCCCACACTGATATAAAAGCTTAGGGTGCTAGTCAACAGCAGGGTGCTGATTCTTAATCATCAATAAGTGGAAAGAGGAGATTTCTCCTTCTTTCTTTCCTGGGATGCACATGCAACCAACGTGGTTTTGCGAGTAGGCATAGTTGTTTAACTAAACATGTATTCAATACATTTGACAACAACGGGAGTCACAGCAGCCAATGACATGTATGTCTTTTGAACACTGATGTTTTTCTAGAATATGTGTGATTGACTGCCGCTACTCCCAATGATTTCAAGAGGAGCTCAGCATCAAAGACTTATATTGGAATGCTACTTAGTATGTGCAGAAATTATGCTTCATGATTACACAGGTTTAAGTAGAGGAGTTAAATGAGTTCCAAATAAAGCTTTGGGAAATGCACTTTTTCTTTCTGTTAAAAAGGACTGCAAGACTCTGATAAAGTAGATACTCTGCCAATATCTCTCCTAGTAACATACTGAATTCAAGCGCATCCAGATATTGAGTCCACCTTCTACAAGGTGTGACAGCTTTAGCATGAGTAGAAATGACTAGAAATGTAGTCTCATAATGGGGGAACCTTAATTTTAAGGTCATCTCCTTAGATTTTCTTTCTTTTTTTTTTCTCTTTCTTTCTTTCTCTTTCTTTCTTTCTTTCTTTCTTTCTTTCTTTCTTTCTTTCTTTCTTCCTTTCCTTTCTTTCTTCACTATTATACAGGTTTATTTAGTGCATGGATCTGTACAGCATAGGATTTTAGAAAATTGACAGACCCACTGTAAATTGGCTGAAAGTACTATAATAAATGTTTTTATTTTATTTATTATTGGTCGGGGTACTGTGGTATATATACAAAACACATGTGTATGTTTACAAAGTCCTAAATTAAAACAAAGTTTTCATAACTGAGTTAAGGGGCAGGTGTTTCGCATCTGTGATCTGCTTTTTTTGTTTACTGAATTTCCACATTTCTCCGAGCTGAACAAAGAGCACTATAGGCACTTTGTCACTCTTAAGACAGACGGAACCGTTTTAAATTCCCCCTTATCTTGTTAAAACTGATTATTATGGAGGCAGTGGTATTTAAATGCAGACATTTAAACAAACATGTTACACGGCATTTAAAACACACTGTTCCGTAAAACGATAAATTCTTACATTCCAGTTCATACAAAGAACTTTAGTTTAGCAATGAAGTGCATCCTACTGTATGTTGTAAGTATAAGCCATGAGTCAAAACAGAGGATCGCTATGGAACTCTGAGATGATTGAGATACGTGTACGGCATCTTATTGTTATATTATGCCTTATACCTAGCCAATATTTCATCACTGCAATTAATATAGGCCATTATCAAACAGTGGTCAACAAAGAATTTCTTATGTATTTGTTTTAAAAGAAAAAAGCTTTTAATATTTGTCCCTGATCAATAAGCAATAACTCAATCCCAATATAAATTCCCTTAACGTTAAACCTAACATGCGTTTTGCTACAGTACAAAAACAACAAGAGTTTACTTTGAATGAAAGGTCAAGAGTATGTTAAAGGCTTTTGTCAGACCAGTCCAGTCAAAGCCACCATTAGGCAGGGACAAAGGGGTTTTTCCCAAAAGGCCTTGCACTCAGGAGGACCCAACCTCACCCTCATATTTCCTCCAAATCTGAAGCAGAGAGCTGTCATATGATGTTATATCCCAGCAGTTTCTTCCTCTAAGACCTGCAGAGAACAACAAGCTTGATGGGGAGCGAGAGATCTGCTCCTGACTTGCTGATAGCCATGGAATGCCACAAAGCCTTCTGCACACTACAATGACTAAAACCACCCCATAGCCAAACAGCAGCCTCCAAAGAATATTTTATTAGACTGTTCTCATTTACCTTCTGCTTAACAAAACTCACATTAACCAACATTTCATTGTTATTTATACAGTAAAGGGGGCAGTTAGCTGTGTAATGTGTGTCTTGTTTATCAATCAGGGGTATTGTTCTGTAGATATTTGGTTCATAAGTAATGGACTATTTCACCTTCAGAGAATATGTGGTAGACAGCATAACTAATAATTTTTCAAAGGTTGCCTCAAACAACTAATAAGCAACATAACTTATTGGAGGAGAAATGGATGTCAGGATGGCCGTTCTATTGTGCATTTTTCACTTTATAAACGCCATTACATAGTCCACTAAACTGCAAACCACATGATCTGGGAAAAATTACAGATCTGCTGTCAGTTTAATTTGGTTAATGTATTGTAATACAAAAGAACACTATGTATTTTATTTATATTTGACAAGGATACAGCACAATATATACAAAACACGTGTGTTTATAAAGTCCCAAATTAAAAAGAGCATTTTTGCATACATATTTCACAAAGGAATGCTATACAAATATTAGCCAAACAAGTTAATACAAAACACTTGACACCTACAGAAATAATGAGAAATCGAGTTGATCATAATATGTGCAAATGTATTTCATATGGGAAAAATATTCTAGAAAGTACATCCCGCTGAAAAATGCTATATATTATCTAAACTTATCCATCTCTTAAAATAATTTTATGGTCTTATTACCATAATACTTAATATGGGACTTTTTACTGCCTTGGCAATATGTTCTTTATAAAGGTCAAGCACCTTAAAGGAAAATCATACAAGCGATGGGTCTTTATTCAGGGTCACCTAGGATGTCCAATTTTTTTTTTCTAAACTAAGTATTTACAATTATTATCATTTTGCAGGGTCAATGTCACCACAAGGCAAAGGGGGCAGCTGCCAAGAGCCCAAAAATCCTCTAGGCCCCTCCACAGTTACCCACTTGTCCACTTGTCTTTCAAAGACACGTGTAACCCCTTTCCCATATTTTCTGTGACAAGATATATATCTGTCTTACAGGTTCTATAACTATCAATGTTTATGTTTTGCACTTTGTGGTGCCACACTGTATATATGAAATCTATGTCATGCATTTTAATAAACATATTCACGCCTGACCCCTATGTAACAAAGTATGCTTAGAGACTGAGAAACAGACAGAAACATTAGGTAAAACCGAGAAAAGATCCCCCCAAGTGGTTCGTTCCATTACTAGTTCCTGTCTATAGCGCAGAGAATATTTCCTGTGACAAGATATACAGTACATCTGTCCTATATGTTCTACCATTTGGAATCTATTGCATGTTCAAATGCAGTTGAGTGGGGCCATATACTTATTATTAATGTGTTTAATACATTCCTTTTTTGGGGGATGGTCACAACAAACACAAACGCTTAATTGTATGAGTTTGTAAATAACTTAAATATTCCTAAATACAGTTAACAGTAGCTTTTCTCCATGTCTCAGAAACAAGTTCCTTGACTGAAGTAAGATATACAAACTACATATATGAATAGCAAATTGAAGATTATATATATATATATATACATATATATATATATATCCTTTATAACGAAGCTTGTACATGTACATTGTCATTAATGGGTTTAAGGATAACCTGTCCTTAAGGGGAGATTTATATACATATACATACAACATATCAACTATTTTTCCCAAATTATACTTCCTGTTAAGGGTTTGGCAATTTATATACCTATGTACATAGATATACTTCTTTTTTGCCTTCTCACAAAAAAAGCCTAATATTCTGTCAAAAAACAAATAAAAAATGTAATTTGTTATATAACTTACATACTTCTGAATTAAAGTAACTAGTCAGCAATTAAGTTTAAACAAGTTCTATCCGAAATTGATGATATCTGTGTTTATATTCCTTTTGTATATTCATTCACCAAGCTCTTATCACCACAAAGTTAATTGATATGGTACACAGCTGTTGTAAATTGGTTCAATGTACGCTGTTCAGGACGTTGGAATGGTCTGAAATAGTACAGTCCTGCATCAGATAACACGTTTTATTGCCCTGGAATTAATGATGATACATGTTATAATGAAATAAACTCATTTTTAGAAGGTGTACAATGTTCACAAGGTATAAAGTACTCACAGATATGTGGTGTTGTAGGCACAACTTGATGACTGGACATTTCAAAATATGACTTTTTAGTCTTTTAGGAATATACTCTGAATTCTGTGTTTGGCCCAGTGTCTGATTACAAGGGCAGCCGTTCATCTCCATGAGGGGTGAATGGTGTTTAGTTCCACCTATGCTCTCATCATTTCTATTGGGAGTCTATGTCGCTGCCATGCATAGCTAACCTTGCCTTCCCACCTCCCATAACTAGCATTTGAGAGAGAGCTCTAGACAAGTGGGGTCATCACAGAGATAGTCCTAGATTTATAAATGAAATTTGCCTGCATTATTACCCCTCAGCTTGATTTTATACACTCCCTCTTTAACGTAGGATAGAGCCAGACAATTTCTTATACTCTCTTATAAGGCCTACATGTAGGTTTCAGTTGTTACGGATTACATTCTTTTAAAAGCAAGTAGGGAGAAAAAATTCAAATATATTCCAGTTCCAGAATATTGATATATTTTCATTTTATCATCAGACACTTCTCACATCAATTTGTGAACTATCCTTCTCTAAGCGACTTCCTTATTTTTCATACCCCCTAATAGCCTCTTTGCCCCACAAAGCAGCAACCGGGTCCTGTCACAACGGGGTAAAATTTAATTTATAAAAGTTGAGCTACATTCGTTGGAATTGTGAGGCCCAGATATTTTAGAGTAGGAGAGTGGGTCCACTTAAACAGGAACGTCCCTCTCCAACCTTGTTTTGCTTGTGGAAAAATGGTCATCTGCAAAGGCAGCAATTTTCAGGTTAATGGTTCCCACCTTTATTCCTTCAAATTCTACAGTGTTCAATAATGCGTATTCTAGGCTCAATTGCCAAATTAAAAAGGAAAGGGGACAGTGGACATCCCTGACGCGTACCGATGCCCAAAGGGAACCAGTTCGAGTTTACATTATTCACTGTGACTTGCGCCGTAGGGGAATGGTATAGTGCCCTAAATATATGTATAAAAAGATAGGACCAGAAGATTCTGTCAAAGGCTTTATCAACATCGCAGCTAACAATGATAGAAGCCTTGTTGTTTGTTAGCTTAGAAGTTATAATAGCTGAGATCAGGTTCCTGATATTTTGTGTGGAGTGGCGTCTCTTGACAAAGACCGTCTGAGAGGGGGAAGTGAGTTTCATCAGGATAGGCTGCAAACAGAAATTGGACAGAAAAATTCAATAACAATATCAATGTATATATACGACTGCTAACAACAATCACACTCCTATCATGCTAAGTCAGCCAGTGCATGCTGGAATCTGGCTATACCTGGGCATGATAGGATTGTGATTCCTGTTAACAATCATATATATGTATATTATTGTTATTGAATTTTTTTGTCCAATTTTGGTGTGTTATTTGCTTTCAATAAAAGTGTGTGTGTGGGGGGGGGGGTTGGCCAAGTTTCGGTCCAAAATTTTCATTTTCATTTGGATGCATCCCTACTATATACTAAGCCAGACACTGAAGTGGCAGGCCTACACCACATCAATGTTTGGCTTAGTATATAGTGATAGGGGTTATGCTGCATTATTGTCAATGTTTGGCTCAATGTATAGTGATAGGGATTAGGCTGTACCACCGGCAATGTCTGCCTCAGTATATAATGATAACGGTTATGCTGTACCACCAACGTTTGCTTCAGCATGTAATAACAGTTATGCTGTACCCCCTTCAATGTGTGCATAAAGATAGAAGCTATGCAGTTTTAAAGTGTGTGTGTGTGTGAGGTGGTGCCACTTACAGGATCCACCCCAGGTGCCAAATACTCTAGGTACACCCCTGCTTATGTATAGATTGGAGGTGAGAACATAGAGAAGGGATGTGATGGAAACATTTAAATACTTAATGAGAGTTAAAGTGCAGAAGGGAAAGAGGAGAGAGATGTTTCAGCATTAGGTCATAATCTAAAACTTGAAGGTCAGAGGCTTAGGTGTAATGTAAGGAGGATTTACTTAAATGAGACAGTTGTAGATAAGTAGAAGTGGTAGAGGCTAATACAGTAAGGGGATTTAAACATGCATAGGATATGCATATGGCTAGCCTGAATCTAAGACCAAGGACTGATTAAAGAGAAACAGGCAGACTAGATGGACCGAATGGTTCTTATCTGCTGTCAAATACTATCCCTGAATGATTACTTGTACATATTATTTGGATCCCATGATCAAATATGTTCTAAAGATATAAACCAAGTTAAAAGCGTACTTACAGATAGAGTAATAAAGCAATTTATGTTTTTCTCTGCCTCTCATATCTGTGCAGTCCTGATAAACATGTTTCTATGTATATAAATAATAGTAGAATGGTTTAATATCAGACATTGTTTTCTAATGTGGCTGTAGATGTCATAGATATCAGTTTGTGTATGCATGTATATGATGGTTATTCCTCCATGCATGTGTTTTAGCGTACGTTATCTGTATGGGTTGGAGGAGGTTTTCTGTAGACGTTACGCAGGGGTTCTGGTACCCTGTTTCTGGTACAGCATATATTCACAATTACTTGCAAGGTTTCTGAGCATGAGTTGGATGCTTTACAAGGAAGGAAATAAAACGGACAGCGCTGTGAGAATGTTAGAGGGGTTGACATTTAGTTGTTTACTACATAATATTAGCTTCTAGTTCCAGTTTTCTGCAGTGAATGTAGCATTAAGCTGGTAATTTATCCAGGGCATACGAGATGATACGGTAACATAGCCCGTAGGATCACACGTAGTCCACAGATCATACAGTATTTTACAGTGTAAGTGACAAACAAGGGCAGCCTTGTGCAAGTTGAGTCTCGCTATCTCTGGCTCTCTCTGTTAGTGACTCAGCACTTCCCTCCTCCTGTCCTCTGGTGTGACACACGACCTGTCAGCTGATCCTCACAGCTCCGGCTCTGCTAGCTCTCAAACTAAGCACACCTCCAAAACCGTCGTTTTTAACAAGCGTGCAAACCAAGATTAATTACAAGTAACATTTAGTCTTGTTTCAGCTTAAATAAAAGTTACACCCCCAGGTGACAGATTCTAAAAAATGGCTTCTCAGAGAGTCTCAGGAAAAGTGGAGCAGAGCAGCCAAGTTTTGGAGGAGCAGAATGACCACCAAACTTTCCTGTACACAAGGAAGAGAGGCTATGACATCACTCGAGACCCTCATCTTAACAAGGTACCACCTTTAAAATGATGCACTGCAGGCCTCTGTAATGCTTCGCCGGTGGAGAGACTAGGGGAAGAAGAGAAGGTCTGAGTGCAGAATAAAGGAGCTCATTGTATCTTTACAACTGGCTGAAGGGGGGGCTGCTATCTACAAAGCCTGCCCAGGATGCAGAGTTTCTTAGTTAAGATGCTGAATGTCTTAGTTACTAGTTACTCCACTGTGCTTCATGTTCAGGGGGCTGTTATTACACTGCTGTGATTGTGTTAGAGTATGTCTGTGTCTGTGGATGATAATGTATTTACTGCTTTATTTAATTATTTGTTTATTCACAATCAATAAAAAAGCTCCATACTGTGTAGGTCAAAAAATGCCTCAAACCATTCTATCTATTTATTAAATATCTGTAGGTATAATACAGACATTTTAGTACTGAACAATATAAAAGTCAGTGATATTGTTTGAATTAGCAAATCATGTCACATTATCTTACCAATTGTAATAGTTGCCAACAGATTCACCTGTTCTCAGGAATGGCACTTTGTCAGGTTTTTAATACATGGTATTATAAGGTACACACTGGGGTAGGCAGCAACAAATCACCGAGTAAATCACAAGTAATTTGTTTTCATTTGATTTTTAAGGCAGCGATGTTGAATCATTTGGAGTGCGGCAAACTTCAGCTGCAGATTGGGTGCTATAGTGCGCGGCTGCCTAGTCATCTCCAGTCTGGCCTGGAGCTTAATGTCTTCTCCTGGAAGTGGAATGAACTATTTTACCTACCTTTACAATAATTTAATTGTGGTTTGGGTAGAATATACTGTTCTTTTACACTGTGTTGATGAATGCTGGGGATCTGGAAATCCGGATCTTTGCTGCCCACTGCAAAACAGGGTTTCCATAGAGAACTCTAAGATTCTTAGTTCTGAACAACAGAAATAAGATGAGTCAACAAATTGTGTGTGTGAAAGGAAGTTCCTTGTTTTCCCTAATTCTACTTACTGAGTATGATTTGCATAAGAAGAGTCTTGACAAGATTGAAGCTTCCAAGCTCTGCTGTTAGGACTGCATTGGCATTTACCAATATAAAACTAAGTGGCACATACTCAATTAAGATGGGACTTTTTAAAGGTTTGAGCCCCTTTATTTCCAAGGAAGGGGATGTTATAACACTACAGCATGCAAACATCTTAGACAATTGTACGTTTCCAACTTTGTGGCACAAGTTTGAGGAAGTTCCTGTTCCAGCATGACTTTGCCCCTGTATAAAAAGCAATCCCTGCGTTCTTTGAATGGGGTGTCTAACAAGTTCATACATTTGGTCATATAGTATATATATATATACGGCAAGCTGTGAATATTTGAGAATGATGGGAATTTTAGTTTACAGGTGGTGTAGTTCCGATCATAATTCACAATGTGGATATTTAAAATAATAATAATAATTTCTGAGCACTTTTTTCCTTGTTTAGCCTATAGCAGCATTCCCCTTTTTCATCTAAAATGTCCTACAGTTAACTCTGTAGTTCCTCAAGGGTGAAACTACTCTAGTTTTTGCATTCTAGTAAGAAACAAACATTTAGGTACACTGAAACATGAGAATCAAACTTTTAATGAATAGCTTGAAATTGACCTAAGCCAAACTCTTTCTGGGCAAAGTTTTGTGTGTACACTAGATAACAGGTCTTATCTTACTTTTATCGTTGCTGACTTCAAAGTATTTTCTAACTAAATGAATATCCATTAAACCACTTTCCATTTTACTGGAGTGGTGGCATTTTGGGTTTTCATCTTTAATAAACACGAGAGACAGAGAGAGAGATATACAGTGGCATATTCTGCCCGAGGGCATCACATCCTGGGGCCAGCAGCCAGATAAAGAATAAACACAAATACAGAGAAAAGACTTAGGAGATGTGAAACAACTTGAGGAGTTTAACCTCCTGATCAAATGATCAAAATCCAAATAATGCTACATCAATGACTTCAGATGGCACATTTTGCCTAAATACCGATTTTTGTTAATGGGGAACTTTAGATAAACTTAGTTTTAACATCTTGGCGTACTATGAGTGGTTGGAGACACTCTTAATATGCCATATAATATTATAGGAACTATACAGGAGGTTTCTTTTGTAAAGCTGAAGATACTGAAGGTACCGGTACTTAATAGCCTTGAAATATAGGCATAGACTCTCCACATGCCCCCATAGAAAAAAGAAACAAATAGAACAGTATAAATAATCCTTAAAGTCTGATGAATTTTAGCAAGAACTTAGTTGACCATTTAGGCTGCGATCGGAATGGGTTTTGAGGTTACACATTTTAGCCTCCTGCATCAAATGTAAAGCCTTTGTTAGGATATAGTATCCTGGCAAATTTTACACACCTCCCAATGTATATCTAGAAAACAATCAAAGAGAAGACATTTGTTGCAATGTCAGTGGGAGGATTGGTGTGAAAAACTGTCCCAGATAAATTAATCTCAAGTACAAGTATTTAGCTCCTGTACCAGGGATAGAAAATACTCATCTACTTTGTATCCCTGGTACTTGAGATTAATGTATATAAAGTAATGACATGAATCTGATTTTAACAATTCAGTTAGCATTCCCGAAACAGACTCGTGTGACGATTTCTATAAAATGTGCCCTCCCAGCGTTTGACCATTGACCGCATTTACTGTTAATCTGTTTGCTAAGCTCTCTTTATTGTTTGCCTAGTCTTGTGAGGGATTTGGATATGATACAGCAAACAAATGTTTCACTTAATAGATAATGGCCTTAAGTGTCAATACTAGCATTGATAATGAGGTCTAAATGACATGATATTTGAAGAGAATACAGTAGAGCCAATTGCCTTTCAAATCCAGGTACACTATAGCAACCAATGTACTGTCCCTGACAATTGGACATTCCTTTGGTTGGTATAGCTATATGGCTTTTCAAATGTGGCATCAGAATCACTTTTTATAAATATGCGTAGATCTAGCATATCTATTTGTCCTAGGCATACTATATCTCTGGTGCCTCTTTCTTGTATTTGCCCCGAACATCAAAGAAAGCATGTGGTGGGCCGCTAAGCTACTCGATCATCCTTATTGTTGGTGTGTTCTACTTATATGTGATCCACATAGATGTAAAGGTTCGATACGCTGATCCCTCTCACCCCTTACTATGTGATGACCATGTAATGTGTGTAAATAAATCATCAATATGTAACCAATGCTTTAATTAAATCAGAATTGTGATATTACTTCAAGCAGTATATAAATTATGTAGAGAGGTAAAAGACATGTACACATGTAAAATATACATTACCCAACAGCAGTGGGTAATCTGAAATAATCAGCATCATGTGTTCTTTGTACAGTACAGCATTTAGTCTCTTGAATAAATAAATAAATAGTCATTTCCTGATGAAAGCATAAAAAACATACTCTTCTCTTTCAATGGGCTGCTCTCACTTCTAAACTGTACCCTTGGCCTTGAAGCTTAATTTATTTCTAGTGGAAACAAGAAACAGCACAAGATCCTTTATCTACAATGTCTTCAAAACGTGTTGGTAGAAGGAAGTTCGTCAGGAAAATAGGAAATTAATGTAAAACAAAAACAGTGGCGAACGCTAAGAGAATATTCTGCACTGTGCAAAGGTGCCTTTGTGGATATATATAAGGCTTGCTCAAGGAGCAGGGAAGTTTAGGGCTTCCAGCTAAGTTTTATTTTCCATCCTTTCTGGACAACAAATCAATTGACTCTATAAGTCCCAGCTGTGTACACAGGAGAGAATGTCCTTATGCACATGAGTATACTTCTAGCTTGACCTCTTATAGCAGAGTTTAACCGTGCCTTGTGTACTGTATAAACATATGTTCTGTATGATGAACTTGTGGTTTAGAAAGTTAATGATATATATATATATATATATATATATACATATATATATATGTCTTGTATCAGTCTCTTCAACAGTATCTTTTTGAACATTACAAAGGAATTATTTTACTGTATTTCTGTTCAGATACTAGTAAGTGAGTTACCATTTTGCATTTTTTTTTTCGTATTTAGACTAGCGGGTATTAATTTACTTCTTATCTGTGAAAGCATTTTGTCTTTTATCATGGGATCTTATCTTTACAATACTCTCCAGTTACTGAATGATCTTGATGGAAGCTAGGTAAAAGGAATTGTTTTAAAGATTTTATAGATAATATAGTCACAGTAACAAAATACATATAAGGTTTTTGATTTAAAAATATTTTATGATTATAATTTATTGTTGTAATTGAACATGGAAGAATATGTATTATTGTGATATTGTGAAAATATGTTATTAAACTAGTTTTTCCATCAGTATGATATGAAAGGTTTGAATCCAAACCTGTCAAGGTTAAAAAGGTTTCACCCACATTGTATGGCATATTAGCTAGGTATTACTACGGTATTATTGTTATTACAGAAATATATTGAGAATAAACAAAATCACACCTTAATTTCAGTTTCAGGCCTTAAATATGATTTCAATATTTTAAAGTGTACTTTATTTTTTAAAATATAAGTATCTATCATTATATTCTAATGTTGTTGTCCCTCCTGGTAATTAGCAAAGAAGCTGTTTCTTTTTCCCAGCTTTGATCTGCACGTCCCCAAAGCTGCTGTTTCATTTTTATTTCTTTGCGTGACATTGTGTCCCCTTTAATCTTCATGTCTTATGGCTTCTGCTTCTTAGTCAAATCAGAGCTGATTATGTAGCCTTAGGGTCAGTGTTTAGTAAACTCCCCACAACTTTCAAGTCTAGTTTGGGCTACCCCGACCCATATGCATGACTAGATCCATTCATTTTCTTGTACGTGGTCCTTCCTGCGTCCTTCCATGGGACGTTTAAGGCTGTCTGGGGCTAGATCTACCCCTGGGTGCAGCCTCTAACAAAGTCAGTCCCCCAGAAGAAGAAGAGCTTTGGGTAGTCTACCCTGGGACGTTCCCAGCTATGCGAATATGGAAAGGGCTGAAAATCTAAATGTATATCATTTTGTTACTGAAAGAATCAATGTTGACTTTCAAAAGTATCTAAAGAAAGCACACTTGCTTCAAATAAAATACACGCGAGCAGTACTTGTCATGCACACATGACAACAGGGTTCATGCATCAAGCAAAAGTAAAACATGTTAAGTCTTATTAAATAGAGTATAGAATATGCTAATATTTCTCTATTTATCTCTATCTTTCTTGCATCATAACTTCTACTTTCTTACACAAAAAAGATAATATTACATATGGTGGTGCTCATTAAAGTGGGAGTTTACAAGAGTTGTATATTTACTAAACTGAGAGTATGTAGTGAAAGACTTAAACATTTTAACACTTAAACAAGAAAAGCTCAGGTTGCCCTTTATAATGAATTTAATCCAGGTCCAGGCTGGGCAAATGCACACTGGGCAAATGCGGTTGGATGTCCTCAGCCACATGTCATGGAGCATAAAAACCTTAAACTGAGCTTTTCTTAAAGTGACCCTGATTTATGGGACTCTGGATCAATGTCCCACAATGTGGAGAACAGTGCCGCAATGTAGCAGGTCGTCTTCTCACATATGGCATGCTTTGAAGTGGTGCCAGGCAGGCAGTAAAGTAAGAGAAAAAGAATGTGAGGGATTCACTGAGTATGCTGAGCATGAAAGTAAGAGTTTGTGAATGGATAGAGGTTTGTATGTGCCTACAAGTGGTAGTGCAAAGCGAGTGTGCCTGAAATGGGTGGTGTGGGGTTGGAGAGAGTATGTGCTGGTGGTAGGGGGAGTTGTGTAATACCTGCAGCAGTCTGGAATGTTGGGAGGTATGTACACCTACTGTAGTAAAGTAATTCCAGATTACTTGTTGCTTTTGCTAGTGTTAAGATATCCTCCAAAGAATCAATTTGAAAGGCAGTCACGCAGTCTACCCTTTTGTTGCATGATACTGCTTTCATCATTGCGCTAGAGGACTTTCCTTTGAACTATGCACTCAAAAATTGTTGGTTACCAAATACAAAAGGAACTTCAAAAGAAAATTGACAGCTGTGGCAACTATATTTAGCAACAACATTTTTTGTTGTGTGTCATAATTTTGGCCCAACAAAACCCTTGTAGCTAAGGGCCATAGATGTCACCTCCAAGGATCATAAGCATGGCCCTCTATGGTAATGAGGCTCAGGAACAGCAATATACTGGTTAACTGTGATTTTTATTTAAAAATGTACAAACAACTACCCGGAACTAAAGAAAAAAAAAACCTAGCTCCCAATTGGAGCCCTATCTGGCCTATACTTCACTGGCCCACACTGACCACCCTAAACAGAGCCAGTTAAGCCAAGCTCTGGAAAATCTCCCACAGACAACACTCACAAGTCCAGGGAGGTAAAGCCACACTTGGCTCAGGGAGTCTTCTTTCAGGGCCTCTCCTTGCCCTGGGAGTGCAGGAGAACTACCTGACCCTCCAACAGTCTCTCTGATTATGAGGCATCAATGGAATTAAATGTCCATGTCCTTTACCTGTTCCAGGCTTCATGGATTGGATAGTGAAAGTATGGCATGGACCTTTTATGGTGAAGGGGAATCGAGCATTGACCGACACTGCTCTCCAACTGCCCCACCCCAAGGGTGGATATATTGGATATATGTATATATATATATATATATATATATGATTTGTACAGTAACCAATGCAACTCATCTCCCTGGGGCTTACAGTGGCACAATATATATAGATTTATATTGACCAACATGTTTCAGAGACTTTCAGTTATTTCAGATCAGGAGATTTGGGGTGTACACATTGCATAAATATCTGTTGATTTATTAGTTGTTTTATAAATACATTTAAATATTTGTCGCTGATTATGATAAATTATTTTTGTTTCTGCCACAGTTACTCTGGGTCATTATTTTTCCAATGCATTATTTATTTCAGCTATCTTTACTGCTACTTGGTATCGGTTCTAATCTAAATTTGTTTAGTGCTGAAAGACTGGTCAAGAAATTGTAATTCTAAATGAACTATGTTGGAGCTAATGAACAAAAATTCAGCAAAGCAGCCAATGGAAAGTACCTACCAATTGGAACATTATAGTGGTTTCTATGGTAATAAACTTTGTGACAGAATAACTTTTAATACATAACCCCTGTTGTGTTTGCAAGAAAATATTGGGTAGTTTGAAAATGCTGTGAGGCTGTTTAAGGTTAATGTAGTTATTGTAGCACCTATGTGGTCATTTGTTGATAACTCTGATTATAGTATCAGGATCATCAAAAAACACTCCACCTAATATGTAACTTGAAATACCAAAGCTTTCTGTTATCTCCACTTTGGAATGTTAAAGTTTTGCTTGGCTGAGTGAACATACTGAGCAAAACTATCAGATTAAACTAATAGTTAACAAGGAAAATATTTATAGCGGCAGAGTAAAACAAAAGACATTGATAATGTAGATGGGACAGATTAATAAATTATTAAAATATATTGAGATTTTAATCACTATCAAAGACTTTTGTCCACTACTAAAATTGCATAAATGTAAGTCTTATTTATTCAGGAGGAAAGGCCACATAAAATAATATGCTGATTTGATGATATATTATACTTTCTGACACCTAGATCAAAAAGGGGTGAGTTCTAAATCATAGCCAGTGTGAAAATAGGCTAATAAAGGATTACATGCTTGTATACCTTGAACACTGAATACTGAAATAATCTTAATTTAATATTCACATTATCATCCAAACTTCACATGGGCCACCATTCCATGTAAATTTCTTATTTGCATACCTGGCTAACTTGTTGGATACAGAGTGGCTTCATGTAGGTGCAGGCTTGCTGCACGTAGGGGTGAGACTAGCCCCAGAGAGCTGTTAGTGGAAGAGAACTTGCAGTGAAGATTGGAGAATCAGGAGAGGGCTCCACCACAAGCTCCATCATGTTGCCCTCAGTTGGAGCTTTTGGTGACGTCCTCTTCCCCAATTAGATGATCGGGGAGGAAGTCACCACAGTGCTGACATTTTAGCGGAAGTTGCCGGGTTATGCCTGTGGAGGCATAAGGATTGAAGATAGAATAGAGAAGAGAAGGGAGAAGATGAAGAAGATGCGTAAGTAGATACGGAAGCGGAAGTTATCGGTACAAGTGTTATTGGTCGGCCGACAAGGTAGGAAAACATATTCAGATCGGGAGAGAGAGTGACTGAGAGTGTGAGAGAGTGAATGAGAGTCAATGTGGGTGCTGAGCAACTCATTTCTTGAATGAGCAGGGAACGAAAATCATTGCCCGAAAACGAATGGGCTCAAAACAAACCGGAAAATTGTCTAGTATATATGTTTGAAAAGTAAACTTAATAGAAAAAGGCTTTGATTTTTTCTTAAAACTCCACCCAAGTTCCCAAGTAATACTAAATAATTTACATTTTAAAAGGGCAAGAGGAGCAGTGGAAACTTTCGTTCTTCCTAATGCCCTTTTTCCTGAAGATTCTGCAGCATTTCTGTGGCAAACTGTAGGAGGCAACTGGTTGAAATCTGTTTAGGAAATGTTTGCAGCACAGCCTGGCGGTATCCTCAGTGGCAGAAGCACATGGTTAGGGGGTTACTCAAACATACTGTCTCCTATGTACTCATCAGTTACTCGTTGATGCAGATATTCTGGTGTGAGCTGTAGACCTAAATTAGACAAGATGGGTTACAAGAGGCCATGTTGGCAGACACAGTGCAATAGGGATAGACACAACTTTTGGAGATTACCATGTGCCATATCCATGGCTGTGAGAGTACTGTTAGACACTGACAGGTTGGCACAGTCTAGGACAGTATAAAATCCATCTGCTTGGTATTGTGTAATATAGACAAAATGAATAAAACATAGTTTACATACAAAAAGTTTTTACTTCTCAACCTACCTACCTACCAACCTACCTACCTACCTGCCAACAAGTAAACCACCCCAGGCTCCAAATTCCCTAATCCCAATTCCCTATTAACACTAAAAACAAGAAGTTACACATCAGTGCAAACGGCATGTGATAAGAGTTTAAAAAACTGTGTTTTTTATATTAATTTATTGAATGCGAGACGTAATAAGCAGTGGAATCCTATGTATTACATTACTGAATGTAACAGCTTCTGAAGCATGTGGTTGGTGTGATTAGCCAAGTGCAGCAATCTCATGAGGTAGTTGAGTACCAATCTATGCCCCACGGACTGCCTTATTTGCAAATAGTTCCCTGCGCTGAGAACCAAGATGTAGCGATGTACACAGAAGTGCACACTACTACAGAATTCATAATATTCATTGTTGTCATTCTCGGTTTTAAAGTCCAGCTATTCATAATGACATTGAATATAAGCAGAATTGTATAATCCTCCAGTTCTACAGAATAAGGAGTGTAAAAAAAAAAAAAATCTATTTAGACCTCAAATATCACCTTATTTCAACTACATCTGTGTACAACTATAAAACAAAGTTTAACATTAAAGTGGATTGTTATCCGAAAATATTTTTGTATATTGGCCACAGAATAAAGAACATGAAAGCTTTGATAATTTCTTTGCTTTCACATTTTAAAAGCATACACTTTATCTCTGTGAGGCTGATCTCTTGTTTATTTAGGATAGCATTCCCAGATGACATATCGCTCGCATTGATTCTTCCCGACATTACTACTCTTATTGAAACAAAATAAGATTTGTGCTTCATTGTCTAATGTATGAAAAAGTTAACTAAGACAAATATATAAGTTACACACGTGTTTTACATTTAAAAAGTTGTTTTTGTTTTTTGAATAAGGACACAACACAGTGCAAATTCTAAACCAATTCCACGCCTCACTGGCTTTTCGTAATGAGACACTTTTAGCATAACTAATTTAAGAAAACTACACACAGCTCATGATACTTTTTTGTTAATCTGTATGATTCTTTAAGAGAACTTTAGAGTTTAAAAGTTCACCTCATGAACGCTGAAATTGGAGGCAGCCTGTGGCAAAGCCAGACTGGATCTGATCTATTTCCGATTCTTTTTTATTTCTCTTCTCACCCCCTTACAGCAGCTACCTGAATCAATCAATGACAATAAGTAACTTAACAATGTGTCTAAGATGGTTGAATAGCAAACCTCCCAAGTTTAAATCACTGCGGCCCAGGGGGCTTTCCTCTTTGCCAGCCCACCCTTGAGGAGGTGCAATATGACAGGTAGAAATGACAAATCTAAATGACTGATTATCCTACGTTTATGTTTTTGTACCAGAATGACTTTTCCTATATAATCCTCAATGTATCCATTTAAAAGAGAAATTAACCCCCTTCCTACTTCCGAAAAATGGTAACCTGCTCGCTAGTGTAAAATTCCATTATTAGCAATAACCTTGTTCTAATCCCATGCATTTGCATGTCTTTCTATACTATCTATCAGCATTATATGAATGTTAGTGTATTTGTAGCATGGACTGTATGGGTTTATATTAGCTAAAATTGCCTTTAATCTTTAATCTGCCCCCTACCAGGAGCAGGCTGGCCTGGCAGGCAAGAGGGCAATTGCTGATGGGGCCACTTGGCTTTTCCTACCCTCCAGGTCAGAAGGTAGTAGCCTTCCCCTGCCCCCCTACCCAGTTTTGCAGCAGAGCAACTACTGGCACCCTGGACCTTCTGGCCAAGTGCCTAGGCCTAGTCAGCCTGGAGCAGAATACATCACTGCAGACAATACACAATACCCAAGTTCACCATGCCAGACCAAAACAATTAATTTTATAGGGAAGCTATCAAACTGCATGGTGCATATTTTGGTTAAAAAATACTCTCTCTCGCTTTTTACTCTTAATAACTATATTCACATTTTTTTTTCTGATTTTGCCTAAGCTTGTATTGACTATAGTGCACTTCCTTCTCTTTGCGTTCTACCACGTGAATAGTACACAGTATAATATTTACTGTATGGTATCAATTATATACTATGTATATATATATATATATACATATCTATATATATATAGATATATATATATATATATATGATGACTTTTGGCAGTAACCAACACATATTGATTTTATACATTTTCATATTAATAATGAATCTGTAATTTGCAATTATGTTAATTTTAGTATGATTCATGGTCTTTATTACACAGAATATTAAAATGAGATTTCTAGTACACATGTTTAAGAGTTAAATTGAGACGTTCCTAATTATTGACAAAGATAGGAAAGTTCTTGCATCACAACTTTTGGAAGCTACAAGTCTCATCCTGATCTCATCAGAAACTGGAATTGTAGTTCCCAGCACTGGGTTAGCCAATCATGGCAGATTGCAGAACTAGTTTGGTGCGTGTAGTATGTGAGGTTCATTGTATGCAAGATAAGGAAACTATAATCCTTTGTTGCAGTTGTCTTCTAGACTCAACACATTAATATGAGGACAATATTACGTTTTGTTGTTTTCAAGAAAATCTACTAGTAATTAAGGGCAAGGCTTGTGTAAGATGGTTGAACTTGGCATGGGGCAGGACATCTGATAAAACAAGTAAAATACTGTAATATTGTTAGAACTCGTATTTACCTTGGGCACAACCCTAGACGTGACCCAAGGAAGTACCCCCAGCCATTCTCTTGTTTTTACCATGTAGTGTTTAAAATCATATTATTGCACAATGCTATGAAAAGCATGTTGATTATTAATGTACATAAGATCATCATCATTAGCTGACACGAGATATCCCTCAACACTAGATGGAATGAGATGGTGTTCAGCATTACTATGAATGCTGTTGCTAATGTATTTATGTACAAAATTATTAAATTTAGCGGAATAAATTAGCACATTGAAATTATAAAATAGCCTGTAAAATCAAAAGCTATGATTGTGGGTTCTATGAGAAACTCTACTTTTTGAGATAATGTAACCATAATGGAATGAAGTTCTGAACTAGAGTTACCTCATCGTAAGGACACAAGAACATGTGGCTTAACTGTCCAAGCATTCTCAACAGACATGATACATATTGTTTCAAATACTTCAGTTGGATATAAGGGATTATGAATATTTATGTTATTTCCATATTTTCTCAGATACAAAAAAATATATTTCCACTATTTAAACATAAAATAGGATACTAGCAAAGAATGGGTTCTACAGAGGTAAAGGCTTTAATGCTGTAACGTATCAAGGAGTATACAATACATTGTGGTTTTTATACAGATTATTGTGCGTCTTTAAGGCAAAGTAGAACAAAACAGATGAGTAATGTCTAGGTTTGAAAAAAAAATCAGCTGAGATGTGCAGAAAAGTGCATTTCATTCAGAAAGAATGTACATGTTGGTCACTTTTATGTTTTAATAAATCTGTCTTTATTTAAAGTTCTTTAATTCAGCATGGAACGTGTTTGCTTATTCTGCGTGAACTTTCTAACATATATTCGTCCCTGCTTTCATCTAACTGTATTTTTATGATTACAAGTAATGACAGCTGTCCACCTTATCTTCATTAAAGAGAAACATAATTAAATTTTACTAAACTAGGCCTGGAACCAAATCAAGCAAACCAGAAAGTTAAAAATGGAACTGATGACGAATTCTCAAGGAAAACAAACTATAGTACAATCCAACTCAGAGCTAAAAGTGCCAAAATCTCAGAACAATGTTGAATGCATATATTTTTTTTTAAATTAAAAAATCTATTAAAAGGTTAAGTAAAGGAACCTGGTCACTGAGGAGAGCTGGGTATATGTGCATATATGATCTCTAACAGTTTTATTTAATTTTGAAAATAACTCACTGGGGTTTTTCTATGAGACATGCAGGGCCTAGCATTTTGGGAGCCCTCAATGAACTACAGTGTCCTACCTCATTGTTCGTTATCATGCAAGATAAATTGGGCCTTGAGGACCAGTTAGCCCCGCTACCACAGATCTCTTTGGTTTGCCTACTCTTGCAGTGGCACCGACCAGTATGTAAAGATACTAAGTCATATTGTCATTGATCGAGCTCCAGAAGTCTGTGTACTCAAAGTACAGATATCAGCCTGCTCCACTAGACCATCACCCACATGTGTCGCCATCCTGTGTGGCAGCCTGTAAGTATGTTTAATGTATAAAAACAGATATGCATATCACTAAAACAGTTAATGAAAATGTTATGGTAATGTAAAACACTATGAGTATAAGATTATAATATAAATCTTAAGCAAAATAACTACAGAGATATGAATGGTGAATCATCAGCCAGTATTTCTAAGATGTATCTGGGGTTTCATGTAATAAAAACCATATGTTTTCCGACCTTTTATGTTGCCATAAGTGATGGACAAGAAAAATTACTGAAAAACATTTTCTGTATTCATTTTCCAAAACCCCACTACATCCTTTGTATCCTAGCTAAATAAATCGAATAAATGAATATGTTAAAATGAAAATGTCTTTTTTAGTCATTAACTAATTATAGTTCTTGTTCTTTGAGATATAGTTCCCAAGTCCTCCACAGTTTGCTTACTGCAATAAAGCAATTGTATTTTTTAGTGTATTAAGTATCATAAAATTGACATAACAAGCATTAAATATGTCCCTTCAATAGAATTAAGCTTTTAGTAGCAGGTATTATGGTTTATGCTTACAGATTACTGTTGCATACAACAATTCTGCAAAGAATAACTATTAACAAAACTGGTATATTCACACAAACATTTTCATTAACATGTTGAATTCAAATTCAGTATCACCAAATATATTTTAATGGCAGTATTCAATAATATAAATTGTCTGGAGATGCTTTTTATAGTGTAAGGGTAAACAATCTAAATTATATTTTAAATGAAAAAAGTTGCTTTTGAAACATAACGGTAATTTACCTTTAGACTCAACAGGGTTTTAGTGGACACACAGAAACTGGGCACAAAAGTCTCAATCACAGGCTGTTTGTACACAAACTGTAGTTGCTAGTTAATGAAGCAGAATGTAGAGATGTTATGATACGAAAGTACCGTATTGGCTCGGATATAGGCCGCCCCCGTATATAGGCCGCACCCTAAAAGTTTGGTGCTTTTTTAAAGAAAAAGTTTTTTTTCTTTAAAAAAAGCACCAAAAAAAAAAAAAAACATTCTGCCACTCTGTCTCCCCCCCCGAGATATGCTACCACTGTCCTCCCTCCCCGCGATCCGCTGCCCTCCCTCCCCGCGATCCGCTGCCCTCCCTCCCCGCGATCCGCTGCCCTCCCTCCCCGAGGAGGGACTTACCGGAGCAGACTCCCGGGTGTCTTGCCGGGCCGGCGAGGGACATCTACGCAATACGCGTATGCAACTTCCGGTACCGGAAGTTGCATGCGCGTATTGCGTAAATGTCTCCCGCCGGCCCCGCAAGACACCCGGGAGTCTGCTCCGGTAAGTCGAGGAGGGGGGCAGCGGATCTCGGGGAGGGAGGGCAGCGGATCTCGGGGAGGGAGGGCAGCGGATCGCGGGGAGGGAGGGCAGCGGATCGCGGGGAGGGAGGACAGCGGCAGATAACGCTTAGATAACCTCCCGTGCCGGCACCCCCCCCCCGTGGGAAGTGCTGGCAGGGGAGGCTGTCTGAGCGTATCGGGGAGAAGGATGCAGGTCCCCTGCACCGCTGCGGGGGATCTGTATCTTAACCCCGCTGCCTGCCCGGCGCCCGGGACTGCATGTCCCGGGCGTCGGGCGCTAGACCCCGAATATAGGCCGCACCCCCACTTTAAAAACTTAAAGTGGGGGAAAAAAGTGCGGCCTATATTCGAGCCAATACGGTATTAGAAAGTAAATTATTATCGTCTCTGTTAATGGCATACCCTTTTAATAGAGGTTGGAATTGTAGAATATGTACAAAAGTGTAAAGATGTGTGTCCAAATGCTTCTAAGTTGTACACATCTAATTTCTACTTCTGGAACGACTCCCTTAAGAATGAGTTTTTTCTTAAAAATAAAACATTTTAAGCCATGCATCCTAATATTGAACACTCCGTTAGACATAATGATTGGCCACTAAATCGAGATTCTTGTAAATGGACGCAGATGTGTGTCTATATGTTCTTCACATTTTGAGGCAGTAGTCATCTAATTACGAAGCTTATTTGTTCTTGCCTTTATTTGAGAGTACGGTACCATTACATTACATTTATGGGACGTTAAACTGTAGCAAGTGCTAAAAAAGAGAGGAGGTTTTCTCCCCCAATCAAATATATAGTTGAGTCTCAGGCCCTAAGAAAGGGTACGTGGCACTGCTCTTACCCTCAGGAAACCAGGATGGTAATACTGTAGACAGAAGGTGATAACTGTAGAAAGGCAATCTACTGGATGGAGACAGGGAAGCAATACCGGACCAGGGAATAGACAATGACAAAGGCAGGGCGAGCAGAAATTGAGGTACGAAGCCCAGGACAAAAACAGAACAGGCCTAGGGTCGTACACAGGAACTGGAATATAGATGGATAATTCAGAGTCAGGTTTAAGCTAAGGGTCATACACAAAAGATAATATCAGGGAACAAAGCATAGAAGCTCAGGTAACACAATATACAGTTAATACAGACACTGCACCCAAGAAATGAGCACGTTTAACCAGGCCTCTAAAGTGTAAGCATGTCCTCCAGAATAATAGGGAGTTGGAAATGGTAGTTATAAAGGGATGTACAAATTATATATGTCCTGGAAAACATGGCAGATGTGGTCATCCTAGACAAAAGTCTAAAGGGTCAACTGGACATTTCTCATAATCTAACTTGGAATTTTGATGGCAAATTAGCTGAGCTCTTCAATCACTCTACAATCACTACTCATTGTTTTTTTTTGTAAATGGGCCACAGTAAATAAACACTCATGATTATTTATAGCTGGTGTCTTGATAATTTATAGCTGGTTTAGCTTTACATCAGTGGCATTGGTGATGTGGCACATTGAGTGAATGTTGAGTCTCATACATCCAGAAAGTACACTACTCCCTTAAGGTATTTGCATGTAGAAATCAGGCATTACACCAATACTTAAAAACTAAAATAAATATAGGGGCAACAAATCTTTAGCTTCTTCAGCAAACAATATAAACATAAACCTCTAATATTAACATTGGATAAACGCTTTGTTTTCATTGATAAAGCCTTCCTGTGTCACAATACTTTTTGTTAAATATCCAAATAATGACTCTTTTGTAAAAATAAAGAAGAAGACCACAAAAAATGTACTGAAGTTTAGATTCTACTTTCCCATGCCTGCGAGATTTGGATGATTGATTCAATATAATGAAATGTACTATGCAGCACTCATCTAATTCCTTATTTACCATAGTTTTACATCAGTTGTAGTGCCTTCTATTCTTATCCTTTAGTTATTTCAAGTGTCCATCAAGTTTCTTGCCAGTAACAAATTAGTATCATGTATGTTCTGCTTCAGTGGAAAGTCTTACAGCTTAGCCACACAGGGAGCCTGAGCAATTTAATTAGGAGCAGGAAATGGTCTACTTCACAATGCAGTATATTCATCATTCACTTGTAAAATGATCAACTAACGATGAGACATATGAGCGCCTTAAGCACCATATGTGCATATATATATACTGTTGTTTTTTTCATTATGTTATTAAAAGCTCTTAACATCTGTTACATTCATAACGATCCAGTGTCTGATATGAATTATCATTTGTGCCCTGAACTGGCAGGTGGAAAAAATGTGTATTTTACTGCTAAATGAGGTCCTCAAGCAGAAACAGTATATAACGACACAACAGAAAACCATCCCAAGGAACAAGAAGTAAGGGAGCTGGCTGTGAAACCAATCAAACTCATATGGTTCACACTTTTCTTAGTGTTTACAAACATATTGGGTTCTTTTACTATATATATATATATATATATATATATATATATATATATATATATATATATATTGATTGGAAGAGAAAAGAGAGAGGGGAGAAGTGTATAGGTAAAATCCGAGGGTCAGAGTATTGGCTTAAAGTAAAATCCGAGGGTGAGAGTATTGGCTTAAAGTACTTTAATATTTCTTCTTTACTGGGGCTATCAGGGACATCACATTCTTTAAATATGCATCGGATAAGCATTTGACTAACCTAAATATAAGACACAACGAAGGAATGAATGAGTGTTAATTCATTTACATATAGGTTTTGAAATAACGAAACAGTACAGAAGCAGCTGATGTGACCCTAAAAAAAAATCAAATTAACCAAAATCATGTTCCAGAACCCGTGTCATGTATGTAACTAAGACGCCGTTTCTCTATGTAAGAAATTCTTACAACATAGATTACAGTTATTCATTCTAAGTAGCAGAACTAATTCATTGGTATCACTCGTAACTGTTTTTTATGTGGCTTGTTTATATATTTGATTACGTGTTGTTACTAGTTAGTTAGTGAAACACTCTTTTGTCCTTAATGCTTAACATGAGAAAAATCACCTCATTTGCTGATTTGAGTAGCGCTTAGGCTTAACAGGTGGATGGTTACAAAAACAATTTCCATTTCAGTGCCCTTGTGTGATTTGATGCTTCTAACCTTTTCTGATCTGATTCTTAAAAATATAAGCCATTGTTCTTATTTTTACACAAAGGTTGCACATAATGTAGTTATTGAAATTTAAACCACCAACTCATTTTGAACGTTGGCAGAGATTAAATAAACATTTTATTTCAGAAAGCACAATAAAAATAGAGATTGTATTTTTCATATTTTATTACCATTTTCTATTTAGTAATGATATTACAAAGGAAAACACTAACTTATTTTATATTTTTTTGTTATAATTATTTAATAATATGCAAGTAAAAACTGTAAAAAGCAATATAAATGAATGAATAAGTGAATGAGATTTTGTGATAGCCAATGTGTGCCTTTCTAAATTTGGACTAAATATATTTTAGTTATGCCTGAACCTTGGTGTATTCAGCATGTTATCCCAGGAGAAAATAAGAATAAATTACTGAAATAAAGAAGAATAGCCACCTTGTTTTCTAGATTGAATAGAAAAGTATTTGAGAATGAACTCCTGTATTTCATGTACGGTTGAAAAAAAAAAAGTTCACTATTAAAATGAATGTAACAGAAATATACATGTAATAGGCAAATCTATAACATTAGAAGAACACACATAGGAAAGCATAGAACTATGTCTTCCGTATATTGTGCTCATAAATAGTAAATATTGATGATGGTAAAAGTGACAGGTAGGCTGCCCACTCCATTCACGCACCCAGGACCAATTTTACCATATGTCAAATATTAAATAAATGGAGCACATAATTAAAAAGAAAACCTTAACATTGGTTTTGACACCCGGACAGTCTGTAGCTGACCTACCATAAATTAAGTATAGTGGAGCTGCAAGAAATACTCACTTTGAGCACTGTCCCTTATTATGGCGTGGGCTGGCTGTGAGAATGTGTGCATGGGCACTACTGTGCAGGAGATGTGATAAAGTGTCATTTATCAATGTATGCCAATGTATGCCAGCTGAACACAATGAGCGGAGCAGTCATGAGAATACAAATGATCTCTCAGAATCACTTTAGAAATCAATTTGCAATCACACAAAGAAACTGACTCACACGAGGCTTTCTGATGAAAGAAGCAAAATGCCAAACATCTTTGAAAACACAGACACCTTCCTTCCAAATCTTTAAAATCAAAGGGATCCTTTTTGTGTTTTGACAATTAAAGTAGAAATAGCTTATAGGTGTCACAATATTTTCTTGGTGGACCAAACTCACTAGTTATGATTGTCTTATGTGCGACACAATAAATGTAGTATTGGGTAAAAGTGTATTACTATAAGTGAAAACTTGTTAAGGAATTCATTAGAAAATGACTTGCTATATAAGTAAATGGTAGTTATGAATGATTTACTGACGGGGTCGGAACAAGTAAGAATAGCAAATACATCATTATTATTATTATTATTCGTTTATACAGTGCCAGCCTATTCATCAGAGCTATCTAAAAGAAACTTGTGGGAGACCTTCATTCCTGGAGTGCATTAGTCAAATGTGTTGATTTTACTTAAATGGCAGCACACTTGGGAAAGAATACTAAATTCCTGATTCTGTTAGGAATTCGCATATGTGAAGAGAATTTTATGTATGTAGGTGTGTGACTATCTGCTTGTATGAATGCAGGTGTATACATTATATATAGACTATGTGGACAAAAGTATTGAGACACCCCTCCTAATTAATCAACTCAGGTGTTTCAGCCATACCCATTGCTAACAGGTATATAAAATCAAGCACATACGCAACCATCGCTGTAGACAAACATTGGCAGTAGAATGGCTCAGTGACTTTACACATGGCAGCGTCATAGGATGCCACAAGTTAGTTTGTGAAATTTGCCCACTGCTAGATCTGCCCCAGTCCACTGAAAGTGATATTATTGTGAAGAGGGAATGCCGAGTAGTAGCAACAGCTCAGCCACAAAGCTGTAGATCACGCACATTTGCAGAGCAGGGCTACTGAGTGCTGAAGAGCATAGTGTGAAAAATTATCTGTCCCCTGTAGGATCACTCTCTACAGAGCTCCAAACTGCATCTGGAAGGAATCACTGTGTGTCAGAAGCTTCATGAAATGGGTTTCCATGGCACACAAGCCAAAGAGCACTATGCACAATACCAAGCGTTGTCTGGAGTTGTGTAAAGCACACCGCCACTGGACGCCGCTAGGCCCCTTTATTCCAGTAAAGGGTAATGTTAAGGCTACAGCATACAAAGCCATTTTAGACATGCTTCCAACTTTGTGTCCAACAGTTTGGGGAAGGTCCTTTTCTATTCCAGCATGACTGTGCCCCTTTGTATGAAGCAAGGTCCATAAAGAAATGATTGGCTAAGTTTGGTGTGGAAGAACTTGACTGGCCTACACACAGCCCTGACCTCAACCCCATCAAACACCTTTGGGAGGAACTGGAATGGAGATTGTGAGCCCGGCATCTTGTTCAACATCAGTGCCCAACCATATATGTTCAACCTGATGAATGGGCATAAATTCCCTCAAACACTCTTGTCTACTCTAAAATACAATTTGTTGTCATTGTTCAAATCAGATGTACAGTAATAGTCTTTATAAGGATTTCACTAATTAACAGAACACACCAACTAACATTTTATATGTGATACATTTTCTCATGCTTATATTGTATTATTTCTTGTGTTTTAGGGTATGGCCTTCTCCTTAGAGGAGCGTCTGCAGTTGGGTATTCATGGACTGCTGCCTCCTTGCTTCCTCAGTCAAGACGTGCAAGTTCTAAGGGTGCTTAGGAATTATGAACGCCAGAAGTGTGATCTTGACAGGTAAAAAGCTAACATTTGAGGGTTAGAAAAATACCATATAGTCTCTTAAGGCCCTTCCATAATGTTAAAGCAATCCTCATCAGGAGCCAAAGAGTACACATTTGCTTCATTGAGCACATCAGTATATCACACTATATCCATCTGTTATTAGTTGAACTTGGAAGGCTGCCTCAGCTCCCAGGAGAGACTAGGGGGAGCTAAATGCAGCTGGATGCACTAGGAACCAAGCTTAATTTAGCAAAGCATACTCCATTGGACCCAAATATCTCTCCCCCCTATCTTCCTCTTTTCTTGGAGCTCAGACTGTTTGGTGTATATGAGTGTATCACAGTCTCGTGCCTCCCAAGATTTCAAATAGCTAAGGAGGGACACATTTGTTTTAGTGGGTTTGTCTAGAGGCACGTCTGGGTGCAGGGCTTTGCCTAGACTTTATGTGACTTTATGGCGTATTTCAAAATTATTTATGTAACTGTGGATAAAGAATAATGTTTTTTATTTACACAATTTAATTTATTAACGTATGGCCTGCCGTTCTGTTGCATTATAAAAAAATGCATAAAATTGTTAAACCGTTATCTTTCCCCTGTGTGTAATATAATGTCAAAATGGCAATTTATCCTCAGTTTAAATCTGGTATGTTGGAACCTGTGCTTACGGAAACTGGTGTGGTATAATTTTGGCATTTTGTAGAATAAGTCTGGCAGTCCTTGAGAGTGATGAGATAAATTATTATTTAAAAATAGCTAGTCAGTTTTTTGGCAACTGGTGGCTTTACTGACACCAAAGCTGTAATTTTATACAGGTGTTACATTTTAATGTGCCATTTATTTTTTACAGATTCTCTTGAGTTTCATGTACTTTTTGCAAACAATATAATCATTTTATTATAATAGTAAATGATCCTTGCAGGGATAGATTGTCTTAAGTGCAATCATACGGTGACTAAAAGCAGAGGTTTCATTGCAGGACAATCACACATATCTGTTATATCTTTTTTTCATTAATGACAAAGGGAAGAACATTTATCTTAATAGCCCTGGCTTTTGAGACTTTTTCAGTGTTGAGGGCAATAACCTATCAATGCTTGTGTTTAATAATTAAGCATATGAATGAACAATTACATAAATATAGGTTTGGGATATCCAGTAGAAACTAACATGCATCCAATAAAACAAATGTTAAATGCAACAAAGCAGGAGGAACAGTACCTGTAAAGTGTTTTAATCAGCAAACCTTGGGAGTGATGTAAACATACCTGGGACCTTCCTGGATTAAACCAACGGTAAGAGTGCTGATTCTCCAGGACTTCATGTTGGTTTCTTCAATCTAAGTGCAAGGAGCATCATTTCGTCAGGGGCCCAGGTTCTGCCAGCTTTCTGCCTACTCCCCATCCACCGGTTCCTAGCCCACTGCTGGCGGACTGGGTCTATCCCTGCCCCTACACCCAGCCAGTTCCAATCCCTGACTAAAGCCACACTCTTAGAAGAGGGGAAACGCCAGATAGCCAGTCATGGGAACATTCCCAGGTATGAGGATACATACAGATAAGAATATAAAAGTTAATTTTACCTTTAATCGTTTTTTTTTTCATTTCAAGTATAGCCCCAAAGTTATATTCTTTTTTTGTTTTGTTTTATTAGTTACATTTTCTTTTTTTTATTGTGTTTTGCTGCAGGTATATTTTATTGATGGGACTTCAAGATCGGAATGAGAAGCTTTTCTATAAGGTCCTAACTTCAGACATTGAAAGGTTCATGCCTATCGTATATACTCCAACTGTGGGCCTGGCATGTCAACAATATGGCCTTGCATTTCGCAGACCAAGGTATAGATGAATAGAACAATTTTTGTTAAAAAAATATCAATCAGTTATACTCAATGTCACTTATCATTGTTATGACCTCAGTTGTCACATCGATGCGCTACGTCTCCAGTCTGTTGTCTGGTGAACATATACAAAGCATTTCCATAAAATGTCTATGATTACAAGCTGAAGCAACTAATTCTGACCCTGCTTTCAGAATAGAGTGATATATTTGAGCTCTGGTTATCTGTCTATGTATGCTTTAAAATTGAAACACTAATGATGTACAGCAAATTTGGAAATGTGGGCAGAAGTTGCAGCCAGTAGTAAATACATATGGATTACAAGGTAGTTTGTGCTCATAACCACCCTTACCATATAGTCAAACCAACTGTAGAGTGCTGTAATGGTAATGACACTGCCTTGAGGTCCATTATTATGTTGGCAAGCAAGTTCATTCAGTCAGGGAGTAATGGAGGCATCATTTGCATAGGGTACTAGAAAGAAACCATGGCCGGACTGGCAATGACAGTGGTCCTGGCACTTTAATGCCAGCGGCCATCTGATGGCATAGGTGCAGGCAACAGCTGGAAAGGCTTGGTTGCCCGCTACGTTCTTATGGTCAAACAAGCTGCAGCACCTGATCTGACCCCGGGGTGAGTGTGTGGCATTGTCATCCAGCGGTGCACCGCATTTGTCTGGACCTGCAAGAAACTCTAGATGCTGCCCTGCTCATGTCTACCATTAAAACCTCACAATTCATTTAGTATGGAGTACAAGGGAACTGCACCATTAGTGGACACAGTAAGCATGATTCTGTCACCTGCCAAAATGTATCTCCGATAAAATAATCTGGCCCTGTTGTTCTATAGTAGTAATATTAAGTGTTGAAAAATACATCTTAAAATAAGATGATTAAAAATAAGAAATGTACTGTCTTGAAAAATGTTATGTAATTTAGATCAATGCTTGTTTTATTTTTTATCCGCTTTTGCAATACATTTTATTGCTATCTGTGTTTGTTCAAGCCAGTGCATATTTATTTATATTATACTTAGCGCTGTTAAAAAATCATGTGATGTGTTAAATGAAGTCATCGGAAGTTTTAAATAATCTGGTCCGTTGGTATTTGTGGCTGTATTTTTGTTTGGTAATTCACATTTTTTTCAGTCTTCTGTTAAAATTATAGCCCACCTGCCCATATTTTATTGAGGATCATATTTATGTAGACTTTACTGCCTCTGCTTCAAGGCCAAAATGTTTATGATGGCAAGGTTGCCTAAAAGTGTCAAGATTTTTATGCTTTAAGCAAAAAACATGACTTAATCTTATAAAAAAAATATTACTTTTCTATGCTCCATATGTTTTGACTTGGCTAAAATGAATTGGGAATTTGTCACGTCTGTAATCTTGTATGTCTGCTTTAGAAATGCATCAAAGGTCTCCTGGGAATTTTGCTAGCTGGCCCAGAAGACACATTTCTAGAAACGTGAGAATAGCTGTATTCAAGAGAAGGGATATCCTGCCTCTGGACCAAATAATATACCCTTGAAGTTAAAGTTAGAAGCATTAGAGCGTTGGTGGGACCTAGCCATATCCCTTAAGAAGTCACGCTTCAAAAAAGTGAAAGCACTAGCTACCCTACCCTGGGAAGTTCTTAGGTATGCCCACCTATGTTTACAGTGGCAGACAAAAATGGCAAATAATAAAAATAAAACAAATGGTTTCCTTTGTGTTCCTTAAGATCAACCTGGGACATTTGTAAAACAAACCCATGGAAGCAAATTGTAGAAATATTTTTCTTTCTCAATGTTTCTTCACCATTTCCTCCACCCTTTTTTCCTTTATGCTTCCTGCACATTACCGTTAATATATAATTATTGGTCCCCCCCTTTGGAGTTATAACCCTGTCACTCTTCTGGGAAGGCTTTCCACAAGATCTTGGAGTGTTTCTGTGGGAATTCTTGCAGTCATTCACTAGAGCATTTATCAGGTCAGGCACGGATGTTGGATTAGAAGACCTGGCTCGCAATCTCCATTCCAGCATAAAGGGGGTACTGTGCTTGCCAGTCAAGTTCTTCCACACCAAACTCATCTAACAATCTCTTTATGGAATTTGCTTTGTGTACTGGGGCACACTCATAGTGGAACAGAAAAGGGTCTTCTACAAACTGTTCTTGGTATACTGAAGCATTAAGATTTGCCTTTTCTGGAAGTAGGGGACCTAGCCTGTCTCTCTTCTACCATCTTTACCTCTTCTTACTACCACGTTCAGGATTTCTTCTGTACTCTAACCCTTCTCTGGAATTCCCTCATTCTATCAGATGCTCTATCACAAAAGGTCTGTGAATACCTTCCTTTTTCGAGAAGTGTACAAACTTTCCTCCTAACACTCTCAGCTACCATCCTAATTAAGCCATCTGAAGGACCAGCAACCTCTACAGATCATCTGGACCCTATCAATCACCCTCATCCAAGAAGTCCTATCCTATTGTTTCACTTCCTCCTCAACCGCTGACTAGATTGGAAGTTCGCAAGAGCAGGGCCCTCCCAGTTTGTTATTGTGTGTGATTTTAAATTATTCTGCTGATTATAACAGAGCTACAGAATCTGCTGGTGCTACATAAATTAATGTTTATTTAGATTCCTGTGTTCCCGTGCTATCAAACACCCCATCTTTTTATCAAGTACATATAAAGAGACAAGGCAGGCATTAACTGCAAACCCATGGATTTCCAGAGGTATCTTGAGGTACTCAAGCACTGAGGACAGTGACTGTGAATGGTATAGATTACAGGTGAACAGCCTGTCCATTGAGACCACCTACAATGTGAAATAGGTATGGCCATTATTATAGTAATCATTTGACCTCAGGTACAAAGAACACCTTGTACTTTAAAATGCCTATCAGGAATTACAGTTTGTAATCATCTTTACCATAATCATGCAGTTCTTTACATCATACAGCAAGGGCCAGCATTTAATTATGTAATGCAATATTTTCTGCTATGATAAAGATAGCATTCTAATCACCTCCTGTGTTTGCATAACCAGAATAGGGCTTGTCTACATTTTTGAAGAACGTCGATGAACTGTAACAAGGTTTTTTTTAAAAAATCCCCAATTAATAACAATTAAGGAATGGAATCTGTATAAGAAAGGGGGTTACTGTGTAATGGCAGGCCACACACATAGTTAAAGTAGGCCATGTAACGGGAGAAAATTAGGTGCACTGATGCTGAACAAAAGGCATTCAGAGTTTTTTTTTATCAGGGCCTTGTGTGTATTAGCTGGCTTTTAAAAAATAATTTTGTGTGCGTGATAAAGAATAATTTTACTGAATAATAAAAAAGTACTGCTTTTATGCATTCTTTTAGATGCCATAAAAATCAGGAATAGATAGAGTGGTGCTTGAATCACTTGGCCAACTTTTAAAGAGGATTCATTATTTACTGGGTAATTTCAAATGCATTGTGTTTAGCATTAAAAAACACGAAGCTCACATGCCAAATATCAATTAGCACCACATTATGAAACACCTCTTATAAGAGGCACCTCAGTTAATCTCACTCTTCTCTAGTGTTAATTGGCGTTTTAATCAATAGCACTGTTTATGGGGGTACATTACCTCCAAACGACCTGGGTTAAGTCAGCGTGGATAGAGCTGGCATGTGCTTGAATACAATAAAATTGAATGATTAATCTAATAAACAGATTTAATACTCATAAATGTACACAATGAAAAGGTTAAGTTTTCACATAAACTGGCCAATCTTTCTTTCCAAAAATGTAAAAATAGTTCTGCATGTAAAATAGAAAAAAATGTTGGCACTCCAACATGACCTATCCGAACAGATACTTTTTGTTTGTGATATCCAATACCAGAAGAGCAAGAGCTGCATTGAAAGCTATATATGATATAGATGTCTACGTGAATTAACTCACTTTCTTAAGGCAGGTTGTGTTCAAATGATTTCAAAACAAAGTTTGTGATGTCCGCCATTTACTGTTTTGTGGTCATTAATATTAGTCTGGGCATTTGAGGCCCACCAGCTGATGTGCCATGTGATTACAATGTTCACAAAAAAGAAAAACTAGAATTGGCCCACCATCCATCTTTTTTTTTTTTTTGCACAATTTTATTAATTTGTACATGTTGTAAAATTATTTTATATAATATAGATGTTGATTTGAGGACTTATGTTTAAATAGTATGATAACTTCTACATGATCAAAGCCTGCCTCAAACCTATCCTTGCTTGCAAAGGACAGTCCCTCTTTGGGCATGCCGTTATAAACTTTTAATGCATCATGTCTGCCCTTTTAAACCTTGGAGTGTCAAAAAGAATGCGCAATACACTACAAAACCACCCATTGTTCACAACATTGGCATTCTATTAATGCCCGGTGTTATTTTCAATGTAATGATAATTAGTGTAAGTGCTGGTTACAATGAAAATGTTTGAGTGCCTGAATAAAAGCTGCAGAGCCACGCTTTATAACCATTCTGTAACCTTCAAGGAGGGGAATCACAGTATGGACAAAGGCAAACTAGTTTCTCTTTATTCAAAAAATGTAAAAACAATTTGAGAAAAGGTTTTAAAAAGGAATACTTGAAGCCACTTAAGTTTTTAATACTTAAGTTTTAATAAGCAAAAATCAAATAATATTTAAAAAAAACTGTTGCAAAACATTAACATTTCATACACCTCCCAACAGAATTATAAAGTTAAAAAAAAACATTTGCTGTCTACCAAACCAAAACTTAATACTGTGGAAGGCACTTTTTGGGCCCGTATTAGCATGCAGGTATTATTACTCTATTTTATTGGTAACCATAAAATAGCTTTCATTTTAGCTGTGTGGTAGAAATACTAAGCAAAATTACAAACCTTTTTCAATTTGAATTTCAAAATAAGGCTGTTCTCAAAAAAATTTGGACACACTACACGAGAAAGAGGGAAATTTGAGTCTGAAAAAACAAAATAATGATAATTGCTGTGGCTGTGTAGGTTTACAATATCCCTGGTTCTTAAGGGATTAATGCAAAACACAACCTTGAACTTGCACGTTCCATTTCATGTGTGAACCAGCTGATGCGAAGAAGGCCTCAGGAACACTAGTGTAGGGAATGGCTGATTTACCCACAATGATCATGCACTTGCCACTACTTCTTCTACTAGTTAGGTTGACTTGTCATCTAAATTCAACTTTACATGATAATTCCATGTGCAGAAATTGTTTTATGTGTGCTACAATAAGACACATACATTAAATATAGTATGCAACATGCTCAAAAGTGTGACGCAATAGCACATAGGCTGGTCCTTGTTCTGAATTAAAAGGTCATTTCAGGTAATACTTCCAGTACAGTTTCTGGTTTTCTTTTATTTTACATACTTTATTATGTTCTATCGAAATGAAGGATTCTAGGCTTTTAAAGGTAGAAGAGGACCACAAGGCTCATAAGATTCCTCTGGCTTCAGTTAGCTATATTGCTAGTTTGAAAAAAAAAAACAATTAAAATCCTGTTTCAGTTAAATTCAGTAAAACATGATTAACCACGTTGTCTCCCCATAAACATTGTATTTAGTCCAGATTCCTGTCCTTCCATTATGAGTCCTAACTATTTGTTTTACCTTTGGGAATATTGGTAGCGCGTTGTTCAGACTGCGTAGAGATTGTGTGTTTGAAAGTGATATAGATCAGATTAGAGAACTATCTAGTGCTATACTACTTGGCAGGAACGGCTTACTCTCATATTACTGTATAAAAGAAAAAATGCCCTGTGTAGTGAGGTCATTCATTTTATGAAGAGGAAAAGTACAAGAATATTATTTTCCCTATGGGTTAAGTTCATTTTTGTTGACGAAGAGCCAGATAAATTCCAGCTGTCTAATGTTTTCAAATGTTACATTAGGATACTCTCCAGTATTATTCTTGAGTTTCCATAGACGCTTTCTACAGTCAGCTGATTTTGAATTACTACAAAGTCAGAGAGGGATCACCTGGTGATAACAGTTTTGGGGTGCTGGATTAATATTTATAATTCAGGAAATGTCCTAATCATCAATGAGTATACATTATTTACCCTACGCATTTGGACTCCAAACCCTACACATTGCTAGCTACACCTACAGCGTGATCGTTCCTCTATTGATGTCCCACTTTTATAGACGCTTGCAATGTTTGTTGGGTTTAATTGTATCATAGTGCCCTAAAACTCATACTAATGTGTATATAAAAAGCAGTAAATAGATTAACAAATTAAATGTGTAGACAAAACACACTCTTCTATGAAATGCCTTGTTCAGATGCATAGTTATCAAAAGGTCACAATCAGTCTCACTAAAGCCTCTCTCCTGGTCACTCCCCTAGTCACAATTCCTAAAACACACGTTTTAGTCCCTTTAGTCATTTTAAATTAGTTTGTGAAAACAGAAGACTGCAAGTAAAAACCACATGAAAGTTGTCTATCATACTACCATCGCTTGTGTATAATAGGATGTAGCAAATGATTACATCAGTTCATTGAAGAGAAGGTTTTAGTCTGGTAACCAAAACAGGAATAATAACAGATTATTATTATTAAAACCCATTCATACACTTTTTATTGATGCCATTGCTCAATAGCAGTGTTAGATTATCCATTAGGCTAGGGGGTTGCGTCTGGAAGCCCTAGAGGGTCTAAATCCCTCACTGCTCATCAAGATTGTTAAATGGCATCATTATTAAAAAAGGGGGAGTGTAAAGGAGATATTAAAGCATCAAATTGTTAGATATTTTAAGGGCTATATGTTTATCTCCAAGTATCTGATTGTCATAGTAACTGTGAAATCAAAACCTCCAAGAATGATCTCTTTCATAGAACATTACAACCTACCTAACCAAACCATTCCTTTTTGAAGAGCTGTCTGCTTGGAACACTGACTGTCTCAAAGATTAGTTTCAGTAATATTACTGCTTTAAAAGAAATTAGTTTACCAGTAATTGGAAAGCATGTCATTTATCCTTTAGTAATATATGATTAAAGCTGATGGATCTGAATTCCATAAATACTTGTTCAGTTTTAATTGAATTGCATATAAATAATCACTATAGATCGTGTTTATAAGTTCATATGATGAATTGATATGTGTAACAAGCAGGATCATGATTATGCAGTCCCAAACGATTCATTCCCAATTTTAGAAACTTTTAACATTCTTAGCATTTTCTTCCTCTAAATAAAGCTGTGAGAGATTTTCTTTCATTGAACTGCGTGACTTTTATGATGATATCCTATAAATATAACATAGTCCTTGCCAGACTCCTAACCCAGGACCTCAGTGGTCATTAATATTAGTCTGGGCATTTGAGGCACACCAGCTGATGTGCCATGCGATTACAATGTTCACAAAAAAGAAAAACTAGAATTGGCCCACCATCCATCTTTTTTTTTTTGCACAATTTTATTAATTTGTACATGTTGTAACATTATTTTATATAATATAGATGTTGATTTGAGGACTTATGTTTAAATAGTATGATAGCTTCTACATGATCAAAGCCTGCCTCAAACCTATCCTTGCTTGCAAAGGACAGTCCCTCTTTGGGCATGCCGTTATAAACTTTTAATGCATCATGTCTGCCCTTTTAAACCTTGGAGTGTCAAAAAGAATGCGCAATACACTACAAAACCACCCATTGTTCACAACATTGGCATTCTATTAATGCCCGGTGTTATTTTTTTAGTTGCAGTTAGATGGTTTGGGAGAAGGAGAGCTCTGCTCTACTGATTTTCTGCTATGTCACTGGCAGATAGTCAAGATGCCAGAGGCATTGGATGCTTTTCATTTGCCTCTTTACATACAACAATGTTGTGTTTCAATTTTAATATTTGAAGTGTTTTTAAGACCAAGTTACCTTGAAGGTTACTGTAATCTGTTCCCTTTTATAAGATTATTATTGTAAAAGCGAGTACTACCACTTTCGAAGTTAACATGGTATATTGCTTTACATTGTATAAATGCCATACGTTATATCCATAATTAATGTCATTAATGTCATTGTTAAAATTACGTCAGTTTTGAGTAAACATCACAATTTGATATGTTTGCAATATAGAAGTTGAGTAAAACTGCATTAAAATTGTTCCATAGTCACCATATTTTCCAGTTGTTAAATTATCTCAACAGTGCTTGGCTCCACACCAGCCACGTATTCACATCCTGAGCAACAACAAAAAGAGCGATATAAACGCTTAATTATACAAATTAATTTAAGGTGTGCACAAATAATAATAATAGAGTATTGCGCAATCATAATAAGTTCGCCCAATGTGATTGTAAACTGAAGATTTGCTTAACCCAGGAACATGTATACATAAAAGACAAAAAGACCTTTGGATAGGTACTGCAGACCGAGAACACCCCACAAGTGATGCTCTGACCCAGTTGTTTAGCCATCACAATTTGGCCCTTGTCAAAATCCTTACGCATTTTTCCTGCTTCCAATGCATCAACTTTAAGGACGAAATGTTCACATGTTGCCTAATATATCCCATCCACGGACAGGTGCCATGATAACATGAACACCTGTCTGTGTTTATAATGTTATGGCTGATCGGTTTATATCCCTAGTGCCCCCCCTTTAGACGATAACCCCACTGAAGTCCCTGTTTTCTACAAGCTCAAAATGTTAACTGGATAGTGTTCTACAGCTGTAAAAGCCACAATAATAGTTGTCTGATGTTAAACCCACCCCCAACAACAAAATGTCCACTTCGCACATTTCCAGTGTTTTCCTTCTTCAAAATTGTGTGCATGCGGCCACTTCCCTCATTTACTAACCTAGGTTTTGCTACTTTGCCCTTTACCAGAACATCTGCTAGAACTCATCATCATAAGTTTACCTATTCAATGTTGCAAGGGCCAGCTGTCTGTCTTTTTTGATAGCTGTGCTATTTTGTTATAATTTTTCTTTTGTACGAGACTACAAATGAAAAACTGTCAATGATGTATCATGAAAAAAAATTTTCCACAATATTTTAATCATCACGATTTTCGTTCTTGTGTCGCTTATTTATAGCTACTACTACTACTGCTCAAGAGCCAATCAGTGATCCCATTACAAATGTTTTCCCCTTAGTTTTGCCAACCACATACACATGGTTGTCTCAGAAGGGGTTAAACCGGGCTTCAATTTCCATGTCTTGTAAGAAGAGTTAAAATATGCATATTAGCAGTCTAGTATATTAGCAGTCTAGTATATTAGCAGTCTAGTATATTAGCAGTCTAGTAGCTCCTCTGTTTACTGTTCTCTTAGTATCCTGATTTAGCATGGCCTCAGAAAAATAATGCTTTCCTTTTCTGTGGTATGCTTGCTAACCAGGGGCATGTATTTGGTAAATTGTGCATCTCTTTGAGCTAATTTTTTCTGTGTTTTCTTTTTGTCTCTAGAGCCTAAGTTAATATCAGGCCAGTTTTTTTCCTCACAGCTGGAAACCCGGCAGCAAACTATATAGTGTCCTATCAATAGACACATAGAAACATAGGAATCAGCGAAGTGTTGGTTTTCCCTCAAATGAATGGGTTCATTTGAGAGTTAATCTTTTTGATCATTAATAATAAATCACCCTAAATTTGTATTTAAGTTATTTTCCTAATGCAAACAACATGAAAGGGGTATATCTGGATAATCAATTATTAAGATAAAAAAAACAAGCGTGGAATGTTAAAAAAAAAAAATCGAAAGAAAGTTTGTATGCGTCAACAAAAAGTACTTTGAGGCAAAATAAAAAATAAAAAAACACTTTTCCTAAGGTCCCTTTAAAAATACATAGTACACACCTACCAGGTTAACCCTTAGTGCCATTCCTTGAACAGTGTTGGCTACAATTGTCAATGACCCAATTACACAAACTTTGACAGTTTTATTTCTGTATTTTGGCACCATCTGATTTGGGGCCACACCAAGAATATGCGATAAAGATCTAGAGATTGTATTCGGTTTTTGTTAGGAACAAAACACACTGATTCATAAAATCTTTTCAATTCATAGAAAGAAAAAAAATATCATACAGTTCTTTATTGTTATTGTTTCCAATGACACGTGTTGTAACTAGGGCTGCAACTAACGATTATTTTAATAATCGATTAATCGGCCGATTATTTTTTCGATTAATCGATTAATCGGATAAAAAAAATATTTAATAAAATGCCCTGCACCCACCCACACTCTGCCCCATCAGTTTCCCACCCGGCAATCATATTCTCTCTCTCTCTCTCTCTCTCTCTCTCTCTCTCTCTCTCTCTCTCTCTCTCTCTCTCTCTCTCTCTCTCTCTCTCTCTCTCTCTCTCTCTCTCTCTCTCTCTCTCGATGAAAATCCCTTTCTTTCATGGAAGCACTCATTGACTTTTCCAATTTGAACCATGTTTTGTAAGTTTTCAAACCAGAGTAACATTCTTTTTTTCAACAGTAAAATATAGAATTTAATCATGAGCCTCATCGAAGGTCATTGAAACAGAAAGTTCATTTGAATGGAGTAGAGTAGTTTTGATGACCACATTTTAAACATTTTCAGGGAAGCATTAGCTTAATGTGGACTTCTTTGAGGGGTATATATAAGCATGTTTTCCAGTTTTTAGTTGATAATGTTGTAGCTAAAGGTTTGTTTTTTTAGTTACATAAATGGAATTAATGATATCATCAAAATAATATACCTCTTTGGATGATTACTTGCAATAATATAGCATCAAGCATACCATAAAATCTAATGAATTCAGATATGTAACCCCAAGAGGTGTTCCTTTGGGGCTTGTTGAATGACAGGTTTTCATATCTACCTGATGGTCTCGAGAGGGGAGAGTGGCTCCTTGAAATATCCAACCTGCCCATAGGTATCCCATATGGAGAGAGATGGTGAGGTCTCTAGGTCAGTACATATGAGAAGTTTCCCTTCGCTCATGCCAATGTTATTTTCAACAAGATTGTACCCTTTCATTTCTACGGCCCTCTCGTTCATGGACAAACTTCATTCTGTCAACATCCTTTAGTTATGGTTATACCCCTACCTTCCTCATCCCATGCCCATACTTGGGGACTTCCCTGGACAGTTCCATATCAAGCTTAATATTGGAGTAGATCAGTGAGGAGTCAGCAGGACCAAACTCCACTTTCACTTGCAGAATAAAGAGTTGTCCTAGAGGCTGCAGCACAACATATAGCCTGTAACCTACAGACTACCATATTGTCTGTAGTTTATAAAACCCTGTGAGGATTCTAAAATAATGACATGTTTGTTAATTATGAAAGTCTTAGGATATGTGCATCTAGCCCACTGTCGCAATGTATATTTTTGTAAGTCCCTTAGCAAGGAAGAGTAGCTATGCAGTTTCAATACATGAAACGTGCTACAGGAACTGGCATGGAGTATTCTAGAATGGTTAGTCCATTTTCCCATAGAACACTAAATGAATCGTCTTTTCCAGCATTACACATTTACAATTAGTCATCTGACTATTTCAGTTCAGTACATAATTCTGGTTTATGGCGTTTCTGGCAAATTTATAATGACGGCTTATGCATATTTTAATAGGTAATTTAGGGTTGGGATGTTAAAAATGTAAGAAATATTTCAATACGTAGACAATTTGGTATCTGTGGTTGTATATATTAAAAACAAGCAATTACATTTTCATTTACTCGCCATGCATTTAGATAAATATTATTATTCTTAATGTGTATTCATGAGTATAACTAAAGAACTTTTTCCCCAGAATATACATACATGACATGCTAATCAGCACATATAAAGCATATCGGGTATTGTATGTAGACTAGGTAATAAAATATGGAGTAAAGCCATGAATGTGCATTGTTTGGAATTGACTAGGGGTAGCAATTAACTTTGTCAGTGTTTCAATGAGGAGGTGGACACTTAGGAGGTATTAGCGGTGAGATTATTGTTGTGGTTTGAACATCATTATACTGTGAGGATCTGCCATGATATTCTATGTTAGAAAGGTTTCTGAACCCCTCTTTCTCTGTGAATTTGTTTGCATTATTCTGACCTCTTGGAATACTTCTGCAAAAGGATGAAGCCATGGGGAGCCTCCAGTCAGGGTAGAGAGTGTGTGCCAGGGCTCTGCCCTATTGTAGAAGAACTCCAGGTGGCCTGGGGGAGCAGATCATAAAAAGGAGACAGAAAAAGTGAAGAACAAGAAGAAGCAAAACAAAAAGCAGAGCTGCAGAAAAGGAGACGATGATACGGAAGCAGTTAGCGGAGAAGGTAGAGAGACACGGAGAGAGAGGGCGAGAGGGTGTGAGAGAGCCTGAGTAAGAGAGTGAACAAAAAAAAACCAAGAAAAGAGCTATCTGCTTCATGTTGATTGTTTCTTGGGTCCCTACTCGTTTTCAGATATACATACAAATTAACAAAATTCGAAAATGTTGTTAAAATTAAAATATGTTCAAATTAGAATGCACAAACTCACCACCCACTATGCCTTAAACTTATATATAAAAATGTAGCCCTTAAGATAAATTAAAACAATATATTTAAAAACCGAGGTCTTGTGACTTCCGAGGTCTCCTTCCTTTTTTCTGTCTCTCTCCAGCGGAATGGAGAGAGACAAAACCAGACAAAGGCAGCACTTACATTCAGTACCTTTGTATATGACTGCATCCGTGGAGGTGCACACGGTCTGCTATACGCTGATCACTCCGATCGTGGAGCGGTTAGCTACAGCAGTGATCCCCCGATCACAGCGATGTGTGACTGTTTTTGTTACCATTAATACACCAGGTATGTCATTGGTTACAAAGGGGTTAAACCTGAAAGAGTCTTCTATTTGTAACTACAGATGCTACCATTATCATTCCCTATTCAAACAATTAATAGTAATATGTATGGGAAACGTTTGACACGGCTATTGGCCTCTGTACACCATTGCCGCAAATATGGGTTGTGGGAACATGCCTGTCTGCTCTGGGGTTTCTCAGTAAGCTTATTGCGTGATTTATTTATTTATATTTTAACAATCAGAAGCAGCAGAGAATAACAAAGAAGATTAAACAATTAAAACATGAAATATAATACTAGGCAAATATGCTAAATCTGTGGATTTTTTTTTTCTTTTTGTTAACTCTGGTGTTAGAAATAGTTACTTTTCATTGTATTTCAGATGTTTTTGTAATGGCCTATTAGTATCAGTTTTTTTCTTTGACGATCGATAGATTCTTTCAAAATGACGGTCTCTGGCTTTCCACCAATGTGCTCAATTACAACAGAGCATGGGCATTCCCGCTATTTTTAAATCCGCAAATTAAGTTTGTTCGGTGATGTTCCGTACCCCACCAGGCACAGAAGTAAATACATCAGTCCAAAGGGTATTGCATCTTAAATATATTTGCACGCAAAGGTTTGACATATAGATGTGGACATTCTTCCCACCACTTCCCTCTTATACATGAGGTAGGCTTTCTTTGTTACAAACATATACTGGTCTACTCTGATACAGCTGTTAAAATCTGCGGTCCCGATCGGTCATTATGGTCAAATGTTTACATATTTACAAAAATTAAACGCTTAATATTTACTTTTGCTATTTTAGTCATGCATGATCTCCGACTGGGGTCTCAAAATCACCAGTCGGCCCCATCAATACTCATCAATACTTCTTAGTTTTCTTAGTGTTTAGTAACACTATTGCTTTTCCGTACAAAGTAGAATCATGAACACAACGGATAGCTCAGATTCCACTTGAACAGTTTATACCTCTTGGAACGAGATACACATTCGGCTTTTTTGGAAACGGAGACTAGCTTGCAGAAAATATTCAGTGGCAGCAGAAGGAACACTAGTAACATTAATGCCAAAATATTTCCTTCATCCATTTTTTTTTAAAATCCAAAAGATGAAATCCAGTATTTATGCCTGAACTGTTAAAAATTAAAAGTACTAATGGGAGCCATACACACCATTTGAATGAAGTTGAAAGCAAAAGTTTTTAATATTCAAGAAAAGAAGGTCTTACGTCAATTTAATAATGCCAAAAAGTCTATTTTTATACAGAATTAGTCCCGTCTAAGTGAATTTGTAGCTTTTGATTTTGGCAAATAAGATAATTGTCCTTACTCTGCTTTTTTTTCTAAATATTCTAGTTCTGAAAACTCTTTTTCCTTGTGATATTTACAGATATCACTATTTTTAAGGCCAACATTATATAGTACTAGTTTACTACTAGCCATTTTCCAGTAATGCAGCAGCCATTAAAAAAACTTGCACACAAATGCAACATAAAGTTTTATTTAAAAAAAATGCAGTGAATATGTAAAGTAATTATTGTAGTGCAAGACTGGTAAGAAGAAATGCTTGAGAAAAGCAAAATAAACGTAATTAAATCATCTCAGAGTCTCATACTTTGTTATTACTGGCAACCTCTGGGTAAGAATTTTTACATTTACTGTACACACTTTAATATTTTGCTCAATTACGAAAAAATACAAGGCTATGAGAAAAGCTTGAACTTCTGTTCACATGAAAATGCTAAGCATTTCTCAAGCAGGGCATTCTGTGACTAACAGATATGTTTTTATTCTCTTGACATTGTGGTGAGTGCAGTTTAGTTTGACAGTAAATATTCTCATCAGCTGTTTTAATTTGGTATTTTAATTATCAAAGATCTCCAGGTCCTTTTAATTACACAAAACTGCAAATGTAAACTGAAAATCGTTTATTTTCCTGACAAAAGTCATGTAGTGTTGAAAGTTTTGTTTATCCTACCAAAGTTTCGGCCATAAAAGGCTTTCGTCAGGGCAAAATTAAGTGATATAGAACATGACAGATAAGTCACATAGACAGATAAGTTTGCAAAACAAGTTAAAAACGTGTTAACTTGGACCTTAATATGATATTCTTGCAGCTATTTGCAAGCATTACATAACAAGCTTAAACACAAGATGAAAGCTTGATATAAGGGGATCAGAAACAGAGCTGGTGCAAGGATTACTGATACCTTAGGCAAAACCTCAGGTAGTCGCCCACTTGGCTCCGCCCCATTGTAGCCCTTGCCCTTTGTGCCCTATCCACTTATCCCAAGTGTGCTCTTTTTAAGTGGACTACGACAGGAGTAATACTGGAGTTAAACTGCAGGGAACAGCAACATCAGCTTCCCTATTATCCCGGTAATCCTCAGTATGCCCCTCCACTTGTTTTAATTCCTCTTCTCTGCACCAGTACTCCTCAAACAGATTTCATCTACTTGCAAATAAGAAATACTACTTAATAACTTCCTAACATAAGTGAATTGTAAGCTCCTTCAATCAGGGCTGTTCCCCATAATTTGTTTCTTTAAGTCCAAATTTTTGTTATGGTAATTCTAAATACTGTAGAGTTATTGTTTAATTATTTTATTACATATATACTTTATGCACTGTATATACTCTTATTCCCTTTTGCTTTGCATTCTCCCATTGCAATATAAACTTTGTACATCAGCCAGCTACTTTCCGAGTAGAAGTGATGAATTCAATGACATTTTCAAAGCAGACCCTCTGGAATGTTTAATCTTAAGAGTTGGCAAGATATTAAATGTCTATAATGTTTATATGAGACTTTTTTTTGTACCTGGCTCGTGTTGCCCTGCAGCTTGATAATTACAGATCAACATTCCTCCAAGCTGGCGTTGGTAGAAATCGAAAAAGATGTGCACAGTCAAATCTTATATATTTTTTTATATTAACGAGTCAGTTCTTTATATACGGTATATTTTTACAAAATCATTACACCCACTTAACATAAGCTGTATGGGTATAGCATCTTAAGTTGCTCAATTGTCCCTCCATAACATATAGATAAACCAATGAGTTGAAAAAGCAACACTTATGTACCAATCTAGGGGTTATTCACTAAAGTTCCAGGGCAGTCACGTTGGATGACTTTCCAAGGCAAATTTAAACAGTTGCAAAAAATAAACTTACCTAATCACAACATCATCTTGACTACTTTACTAAAGTTGAAATAAGTAGTCACATGAATCCAAATGAAGTGTAAACCTCAGTTCTGGTGACAACACCTTGGGTAAAATATCTGAATTTAGAATCACTAAAAATACATATTTGGATGAAAAATAAAAAATAGGTATTATATTTTACTTTTAAAAGCCTAATATACTGTCACCAACCTGGATCAGCGGCCGCTGGTACGAAGGAGAGGGAGACCACCTGCTGCTAGTCTCCAGCCACAGCTGGCTCCACGGAGGAGAGGGAGACCTCCATCTACCTCCGCACGCCCTCTGGTGGTTGGACCCAGAACCGCAGGCACCTATACTAGACTAAGGTCTAGCCAAACTCAAGATGGCTGCCGGATTCCACCAAACAGGAAGTGACATCAGCCTGTTCAAATTTTGGCGCCAATTGCTCCAATTGGTGCCTAGTCACTTCCTCTTCCTTTATAAACTCCCAGTGGACATTCAGACCTTGCCCTCTGATGGTCGTACCTATTCCTATAGTGTTACTCCTCAGTGCGCGTTCTGGTTCGTGTTTCCTTTTATTGACCCCGGCTTGTTATTCGTTTCTCCTGACCTCGGCTTGTCATTCGTTTCTCCTGACCTCGGCTTGTCATTCGTATTTCGTGATCTCTGGTACCCCGACCTCGGCTTGAACCTGACCTTGCACTTATCCGTGCCTTGTGTCCTACCTGCACCTCCGTCTCCTACCTCGCTGTGCGTGACATATACCTTGTTTAATCAAATAATTACAGTTAAAAATAAAGAACCATCATGCTTTAGCATCATAAATATTTAAGTATAATAATTGTTGTAAAATCGCCGATTGTCCATATCACATTAGAACATGATTACATAATATGTGGAAATTCTCTGTAATGCTGTATTGTTATCATTATAATACCAGCAATATTGTATGTGAGAAAGTTACAAAACATCTTGCCTCGCTGGCAAAATACCATTAGGTATTTAAGAATATGGTAATTACAGAAATGCTTTTACAAAATCCATTTAACGCAGTGGTCTTGATGGCCAGTTCTGCAGTATGAGGGGGCTATTATGTTAAGCAGGCATCATCAATGCCACTGAGTAAAATTAATACAAAATATATGAATCCCACACAGAAGTATAATTGGTTAATTGAGCATAATCAGTAAAAACCATCTACTGTTCATTCGCCAGATGTGTAGAACAAGAAACTACAGTATAATCTTACTAAAAGAGAATTGCTACTCGTCAGAGCGTAAAATTGAGGAGACGTCATCAACGGCAAATTGTGTAAATCACAGAAAAATGTAATAGGACTGGATACAGCCAAGGAAAAAAGGCATAATCAAGGACTTGTGGCTGTTAATAATACAAATACATAGGAGCCACAGGAAATGGGTTGATATTTGATCAAAAAAAGAATATGGAAGATGGCCCAATGGGGGTTATTTAAAAAGATAAAATTGAGCAGGCACAGTACACATGGCAGTGTTGACTTACAGGTGGTGGGATATAGCTATGGGCAAAACAAACATGGAATGAAAAGCATAATTGAAGGAAATATACCAATGTTTAAACAAATGGCTATTACCAGGCCCGGACTGGGACAAAAAATAGGCCCGGGCATTTAAGCCTGAGCAGCCCATATTTATTTATTTATTTATTTATTGTTAAAGCCCACCCGTACCATCTTTGCATTAAATCATTCACACAAATCATTAACACATTCATTAATGCAGTCTCACAAATCATTCAAGCAATTCATCCTCACATGAATTCATTGTCATACGCATTCACACAATTCATCCACACATTTATTCATTCATTCTCATACGCATTCACACTAGCCCCTCTCTTCATCTTATCTGCCCGTTCTCACTATGTTCCCCCTTTTCACTATGTAACCTCCTTCCCCACTTCTCAATATGTACCGCCTCTATCTATCCCCTCTCCCCCTTTCTCACTATCTAACTCCCCTCTGCCCCTTCTCACTGCACCCCCCTCCCTCACCCTACTTACCTTGTTGCCGGAGCAAGCAGCAACAGCGACCGCGCCTGTGCCAGGGCAGGATTGACTTAGGGGCTGATGGAGCTGCAGCTCCAGGCCCCCACCTTAAAATAGGTCCAGTCAGGACTGGACTGACTGGTCCTATATGGCCGCATTAACGCAGAGCCCCTTAAGCCTGCCGCAACTACCCCCTCCTAACTATCTACCCTCTCCCTCTTTAAAGTTCACTTACCTTTCAGGAGTCCTGTGGTGGGGGTGCAAGGCCTCTGCCTCCCAGCTCTGCCACTGTATGGAACAGTATAGAGTGATGGGAGTTATGATGTACTTTTAGAGCATAATTAGATCATGAAAAAGACATTGGAAATGGTACAGCATAACACCCATCACTCTCACGCACTTACCAATCCACACATATATACCAATCCACACATATATACCAATCCACACGTATACACCAATCCACTAATCCACACACATACCAATCCACACCTATACCAATCCACACATATATACCAATCCACACGTATACCAATCCACACACATACCAATCCACACGTATACCAATCCACACACACATCAATCCTCACACATATACCAATCCACACGTATACCAATCCACACGTATACCAATCCACACATATATACCAATCCACACATATATACACTAATCCACACATATATACACTAATCCACACATATATACTAATCAACACATATATACTAATCCACACATATATACCAAACCACACATATATACCAATCCACACATATATACACCAATCCACACATATATACACCAATCCACACATATATACACCAATCCACACATATATACACCAATCCACTCTCACTGAATGTTTTCCTACCTTTCCTCTTTTCTCCTTACAGCTCCTTTTCCTCCTCTTCGCTCCTCTTCTTCAGTTCTTCTGTCTTCTCTGTCTTCTTCCGGGTCACCGGGTCGGTGGGCGCGGCTTCAGTGTTGTGCCCCGGGATCTGACAGCAAACCCCGGCGCACAACAGCTGTTGTCGCGCAGATCACAAGGGACCGGTATCGGAGGTCTTTAACAGACCTCCGGGTCCCTTGAGTGATTTTAAGCCGGGTTGAACCCGGCTTAAAATCACTCAAGGGAACCGGAGGTCTGTTAAAGACCTCCGATACCGCTCCCTTGCGAGCCTGCTCCTCCAGCGGCGGACATTACTGTCCGTCTCTGGAGGAGTGCCGGGTGCCGCAAGTTGGCAGCCCCTGATGAGCGGCACCCGGTGCGGACCGCCCCCCCCCACGTCGCGCCCCCTGGAGTGTGGCGCCCTGCTCTAAGAGGCCGGGAAGCCCCCACCAGGGCCGGCCTTAGGGGTCTGCGGCCGCACAGGGCTTAAATTAAAACATCGGGGGTTTTTTTTTCAACTTTATTTAACATCCTCCATGTTAAATAAAGTTAAAAAAAACTTTATTTAACATGGAGGATGTTAAATAAAGTTAAAAAAAAAAACCCGATGTTTTAATTTAAACCCTGTGCGGCCGCAGACCCGTAAGGCCGGCCTTGGTGGGGACTTCCCGGCCCCTTAGAGTGGCGGACCCGGTCGCAGTTGCGGCGGGCTTAAGGGGCAGGTGCCCCTTATGCCCTGCGTTACTGCGGCCGTAGGTAGGTTAGGGGCCTGGAGCTGCAGCTCCATCAGCCCCTAAAGTCAATGCGGCCCTGCCGTGGCCCGGCCCACCGGGCAAATGCCCGGTGTGCCCGATGGCCAGTCCGGGCCTGGCTATTACTGTTTAAAGTTACCTAAAACTTCCATAGAAATTTTAGCCAACGTCTTCATGATCCAGCTAACAACAGTGTGATAGATAAATCAATGGCTGATTGAGCTAAAAGAATGAATAACTATTCTTTATTCTCCCCTAAAAAAGATGACTCATCTGTTATCTTTGGCAATATTCATTCTACATAATGTAAAAGGTATTAATTCAAAATAATTAACTGTTTATTTCTTTTACTGAAAACCTTCCAAAATTGCAAGGGCCCTGAAATGTTATATTTTTTCTCTCAATTTACAAATCATTTAATAAATTATTTGCCTATGTTCAACTGATTTGTACTTTTTGGAAGGTACTTCTATAGTACCGTATTTGCATGTCTTGGACACAAGACAATACTTTTAGGTAATACATATATAGGAACAAACGAAGACGTAAGCCGCAGATCTCGCCAGCAAATGTATTTTTCAGATGTGCACTTTCTGTATATAAACAATATTTATGGTCCTTTTCTCATTTGCTTCTTACAGAGGCCTCTTCATTACAATCCATGATCGTGGTCATATTTCCACATTGATGAAGTCATGGCCGGAGAATAATATTAAGGTAGTGTCTGTTTAGTACTGTTACTACTTATTTTCAGTTTAATTTTTCAACCATACATTTGTGGGATTTACTGATATATGCATGCATGCATTTGAAAGCAGTGCTTAAGCTCTGCACACTAACTAGACATGTTAAATATGTGTTAATGAATGTTCTTCATCTACTTGCCTGCTCTTGCTGTATTTGGCTGAATTTGTCCCCTTTAGCAGCCAGGTATGAATCACAGCCATAATGCACTATGAGCCGTCCCAGACAGCAGTACATGTGAACACGTTGTAATCAGTAGCACCACTTAGAGCATTGTGGCCATCCACCCATTCATGCACAAAACACGTCAATAGCCAAGGCCTTAGAGAAAATGGCAGTGTTCTTTTAGTTAAATTATATAATCATCTATGTATTAGCTTTGACTAATATAGTTATAATACAATATATAAAATATAAGTTTTAATTTTATTTTGAGCCCTATAAAGTGTCACTTTCAAGAACTGCACTTTAGAACCCCCTCAACAGTGCACAAAATTGCTCATATACTGTACATTAGTTACATAGGTCATTTTTAAAACTCCTTTACTGTCCAAATTTCATTGTTGAGACATTTCCATACTATACCAGATGAAAAAGCTCTCACATAGCCCAAAGAAACCTGAAAATGCCTAGGGCTGGAGATGACAATTTGGCATAATATGCTACAACAAGTGTTGTAAATAGCGGGATTGATGTCTGATTTGGGATTTGGAACATACACACAATACTATTCACAGTAACACTTATATTAAACTGCTATGGGAATTCCAGTTTCTTTGCTGTACCCTGAGAGTGTAGCTAAACACATATGTATTGTTGTTATCCCTATAGCAAATGCCTGCATAGGCCACACATAATAGCAGTGCAAAGCAATTTCATAAACCCTGTTTTTGCTTTCCAGGCGGTTGTGGTGACAGATGGAGAGAGGATCCTCGGTCTTGGAGATCTGGGTAGTTATGGTATGGGCATCCCCGTCGGTAAACTGGCACTTTACACAGCATGTGGAGGAGTAAAGCCCCAGGAGTGTCTGCCTGTCATGCTGGATGTGGGCACTGATAATCAGGTACCTGATATGCATGTGCTAATAGCACACAGAAAATAAATGTTCTTAGCTCTTTCCCTCTCTTCACTACATTTACCAGATCCATTTATGCATTACCTGTACTTAAATAATCAATTTTCTCAATGATTAGTTCTCCTACCAGAGTAAGTTCACTGTGAAGGCCATGCTGGTTAGGTACAGTGTTCCATAGTGAATATTGTGCAATCATAGTGTATATGGGCAAATTACAGATCTCTCATCTCCTCAACTGGCTCATGGAGCAATGGTGCACTGGAGAGCCAGTTTGCCCAATATGGCAACCATCACCTAATCACATTATTTGGAGGTATTGCTGGCCCACATATTTAGCAGAGAAGTACACCAAAAAACAAAAAACAATATCTGGTTTTGTTCCCACTCTGTTACAGATTGACAATATATTATTATTCCAAAATATGTAAACAGTCTGTGCTTACCCAATAGTGAGTCCTCTTACAAAAATGCAAAAGAAACCACAACTTCTGTGGGTAATAAAGTAGTTCTGTAATGGAAAAAGACTTTGGGAACAAATGTTCAGTATTCGGCTAACTTATTATTTGAGATTTTTTAGTGCCATCTGTGAAAAACTAAGTATAACTTATGATTCAATAGCTTGTAAAGCCACTTTTAGCAGCAATAACTTTATCAGTCTCTCACATCGCAGTGGAGGAATTTTCGCCAACTTTTCTTTTTACTGTTGCTCCAGTTCAGTGAGGTTTGTGGGAATTTGTCTATGCACAACTCTCTTAAGGTCCTAGTACAGTATTTCAGTGGGGTTGATGTCTGGAGTTTGATTGGGTCATTGCAACACCTTAATTCTTGTCCTTTTCAGCCAATCTGTTGTAGATTTGCTGAATAATTATCCTGTTGGATGACCAACAAGCTTTAGCTGTAGAACAGATGGCCTCCCATTTGACTCTAGAATACTTTGGTAAACAGAGGAATTCATGGTAGACTCAATGACTGCAAGATTCCCAGGTGCTGTGACTGCAAAATAAGCAGATAAGCAGATAAGCAATTTTAACCCCTTAAGCACCGTGCTTGACAGCTGATATGAGGTGTTTGTGCTGATATGCTATGTTTGGTTGTGGCCTAACGTGGCACTATAGCACAAGGGCCGAACATCTCCACTTTGGTGTTGTCTGTCGGAAGGAAATTGTTCTAGAGGTCTTGTGGTGTGTTCAGATGCAAGTTTGCAAACCTAAGCCGTGCTGCAGAGTTCTTTTTAGAGAGAAGAGGCTTTCTTGTATTGTCAAAAACGTTAACATTTAACATGCTACCTGAGGCCTGGAGAGATGTAACTCTTGTTACCCTGAGCATTGCATGGTCTGACCTTGGGGTGAATTTACTGGGACCTCCACTCCAGGGAACATTATCAACTGCCTTGAATGTTTTTCACTTTGAATAATCTTTCTCACTGCGGAAATAGCTTTACACTTCTTCCAAGACTGATGGGCTGCAAGAATTGCTTCTCTAAGATCATTGCTGTCGTCTTTCTTGGCATTGTGTTAACACACCCTTGAATGCTCCAGATCAGCAAACTGCTAAAACTTTGGCTTTTATAGAGGTGGCCACATATGCTGATGATCAATTACACAAGGGCATTTAATTAGCAACACCTGGTTACTACTTAATTAGTAATAACGCTTGATTCCCATGGAAGCAGTAAGGGTGTACTTAGGTTTTCACGCATTAATTCTCCATTTTGGCATCAGTTTTGTTGACACGGTGTAATATGTCATGTGTTTACCTAATATGTGTTTACCTAATATATAATAATAACATGTATTTACCTAATATTTAGTTAATAAATTATTTGACTTAATTTGTGGTAATTAAAGGGGGTGATTTCCAGATTAAAAGGTGCTAGGTCATGCTATTTTGGGCCATCAACCAGTTTTGTGCAGATTATGTTCTCCTCTGGCTTGCCAGCATTCCATCACTAGCCAAATGCATGCTGACAAGTACTGGGAGCTCCCTACCTGTTTTGCAGGAAAAGATCCAGGTTAACAAACTGCCATGACCCTTCTAATATCATTACTAACTACTGATTTGCAAGTTAAAGCAAACTGAATCATGGGTTGCTGAAAACAGATTTAGAAAATAATCACTAGTATGCACTTAGATGATCAGCGGTGATCTTCAACCGGAACTATTGGCAAGTTTCTTTAAAGGGAAATCTTCTCTGACTGATCTCTACTCCAAAAGGAGATGCCTATGGGCCTGCAAATAAAGGGAATACTTTCAAACAACAGGAAACAAAACCAATTTTATTACTATGCTACATTTCAGTATTTATAATTCACAAAGATAAATATTTCTTTTTACATGGTACTTCACCTTTAATTCTTTTGAGAGTGTGGAGAAATTGGGAAAAAACATAGTAAATACACATCAATTTTCAGAGGGCTTGCGCTAACAAGGAGTATTTACAAGATTTATATGATATAATAGAAATCTACTAATTACGAAATAAAAGATCAAATTGGCCCCTATATAAAGGAAAATGTAATATGTTTCCTTTTTTTAAAACTCCAGATAAAGTTAAATTCCAGATTACTAATATATTTTAAATTAAAGTATCACAGTTAATTATTCACGTTTTTCTCCATGTTATTACATTTGTGATTATCTTGAAAGTATTTATATAGTTATGTGTTCCAAATCTCTTGTCTTGAAACACCCTATTGTTTATCCAATGTATGCAACAAGTAAGTACATTCCGCCAAGTAAAATACAGAATATTCGTTTTTTTTCTCATAAAAAAAATCTTAAGCAATTAATATATAAAAACAATGTACAGCATCCCTAATATTTTGAAGGTTACCAACTTATTTTTCAAAATAGTACCTAAAATATCTTGCTTATAGGACTGGGAGAGACATCTTGGCAACTTGTATATGAGTCAATATACTAGATGTTTTGAGGGTGTTAGCATGCAAAAGCAAGCAACTGAAGTCATATCTAGTGTGATGAGTTAGCCACTCAAATTCGTGTTTGTTGGGCCCGAAAACATTGCCTTTACAGTTGTTGATATTGTCATAATTTTGCCTAACTAAAATATTAATTTGTTATTATTTACAAATACCCTTAGCTGTGGGAGCATATTTTCAAGTAGAAAAGTCACAAGGTATTTGCCCATATCATTTTCAACAGGATCTCCACAGTCTACCCCAACAGACAACTAGTACTTGAGTATAACGCTCTAAGCCTTGATAGCTGCAAAAGCCAAGATTTTTCGATATCTCTGCATTAGCACAGGAAGCTCCATCACACTATTTATAATAATTTGGATGACTTGTGTTTATGGTCTGTTTGAACCCTTGACATCTGTAGAATAGTGTCTCTTACAATTATGTGCACATATTTCAATTGACCAATGAAATAAAATTGTGTACTATTACAAATATTACAAAATAGTTTGATAAAACTTAATGCTTTTTTAAGTTGCTTTAATTTAAGTTAAATTTTTACCTTTGTATGTGCAAAAATGTATCAATTGGATTTATACACAGAACAAAAATAGGTACAATTGTAATGTTGTATGCTCAGATGGATGCAGGCATCTTCAAGGAAAGCCTGGTGGTAATGGCATCAAATGTAAAAGTCTTCACCGTTATCAGCATCACACGGTTAGTACTCTGTTTTTGCTGTTGCTCGGTGCATTGATGCTGAGGCAGTCCCAGTAACAGCCAATGACCCCATTTCCACTCATGTGGTCGGTGTGGTGACCAGACACTGGGCTCACATGACAAAATCAATGTTTTCAAAACCAAGTTTTGTCTCTCTCCTAACTCACTGTTCTGAGGGGAGAGAGACAGATTGATACTGTGGCAGTGTGCTACTGTAGCAACAGCGTGATACACACCAACCCTTCCCTTGCTGTGCAGTACAGTATTATAGTACTGGTACGGCAGAGGTTAATTTTTTAACAAAGTTCGACAAAGGCTGATGGTAGAATTAGTGCATGGAAAGTGTGAAAATACCACCATTTCAAATACCCTGAATTGTCTAGTTTTCAAAAATATATGGTTTGATGGGGTAAACTGAACTAGTCAAAATAGGACATGGACGTAGGATGATTAGATGTCAAAATTCCAAGTTGGGAAAACTAAAATACACACCTCCAGTATGGCTAAAAGCACCCAAACAACCCGACAAACCTATGCATGTGAAAACAAAACACACAAAAGATTATTACCACAAATTTTGACCAAGGCTGATGGTAAAATTAGTGCATGGAAAGTGTTAAAATACTAGCAATTGAAATACCCTGAGGTGTCTAGTTTACAAAAATATATGGTTTGATGGGGGCTAAATTCAAATGGCTGGTTTTAAAGATGTCCCAAATAATAATGTGTGCAGGAAGACCAGACTTTAAAAAATTGGGTATTTCTAAACTCTGGACAAATCTATGCAGGTTTTTCCATTAGTTCTTGTAGATGGGTAAAATAAAATAAAAGTCAGAAAACATGGGTTGTTTTTTTTTTTAAGTCTTTCACCATATTCTATAATTTTTTTAAAATAATAAATTAGATGATATGATCAAAATAATGATATTAAAAGTCATTTTCCTGGAAAAAAGCAATTAATCATTTTTATGGGTACAGTAAATGAGAGAAGAAAATTATACAAAAACACCAGAGACATGTTAAAATAGGCTCACAAAGGGTACAAAAAGCAGTCCAGTTCTTTAGGGGTTAACAGACAATGTTTACAACGAGATACCTTTGTGTGGTCGGTCCACCTCAAATATTTGCACTTTCATTCCTAGTGAAATGTATGTCCACCTCCCTCAAGAGTGTAAGCTTATTTGAGCAAGCATTCTCACCAATGTCCAAAATCTTATGTGGTAATCTCAGATGCAGAATAATGAGAATGAGAATAATGGGAAAGAGTTATTATCTAAAAATAGTGAAAGTGACTTTTCATCGGACTTCTTAAAAAAAATTAGATCACCCTTCTATTCTGGTGCAGCAGTTGCGGAACAGCTTTTTCCAGTGCTAATCATTTTGTACATAGAGGCAGACATTGTGTCACCAGTTTTTTGACAGAAGAACTTTAATACTTAACCTACATCAATATTAACTCCTAGTTCTTGTTGGAGAACCATTCAAGGACTTTTATTGTTAACATGGCTTTTGACTTGAATTCCTTTGCATAAATTATGTCTAGTACTCTTGAATCAGTATTAACTATGTCCAATTTTAAGGGCATTTTATATTTTTGGTTAGTGACTGTTAAATAAATTATCTTGTCACCAAAGGTCGCTACATGATTTTTCAGCACACAATTAGCTCAGGAAATTGTTTAACTGTGATTATAATGTGTTTAGCAGATGTTTATATATCACTGTATGCTGTTAACCTGAATGCAAAAGAGAAAATGTCTGCAAAATATCATCCTCATCCAACATTGGATATTTTTTTGGCACAACAAAGATTATTTCAGCATGAGGTGCTTAAATATAGCCATATGGATAAATCTGCAATAAATTAAAAGTTGGAGGGATTTTTCAATAGAGAAAACATTTTAAATTATTGTGTATTGTGCTTATTACTCAATTACTAAAAGAGACTACATAGTATCAAATGACATTATTTTAAATAACATTATGTGACCTCACTGTACAAATATAACTAGACTCATGGGACCCAAGGTCTAAAGATTTTCAAGCCCCTACTGGTACGGTTGTTCATCTCCGCAAAACCAGCTATATGTGTTTGCTGTGTGATAATGTATTTATCTTATTGTTCAGTGTAGACAACAAGCTCTACATGTTTATATGTGATATCCTCTCCCAGAGCTTGCTTGCAGGGATGTTCTCCTAAACACCAGGACCTACATCAAGGATAGACTCTTCCTTGTGATCTATGCTGGAACATGATGTTACATCCAGGAGCTTCGTCACAGAAGGACATGCGAGGGGAAGTCATACCGTGGAGGTTGTGATGGCTAGGCATAGGTTTCTGTAGTGAAAAAGACATTAAAATGCATCTCTAATCGCTTCAACCAGCATTGGTGTTCAGCCCCTGGTAGTGCAGAATAAGGGCCAGTTGCCTATACAAGAATAGGCCACTGACCTCTTCCACAAGCCTTTTTAAAAGTATCATTAAACAAGGTAACAGTTGTGTAGCCAGCTATATGCTTCTTTCCTGGCATCCCTTCTTATTATGTGAGTACTTTAGCATACATTTTTTAGAAACAAAATAAATTACAAAATACATTAACCTGGTGTACCAACTGCAGCCATCCTCATGTGTGATCTGATGATTCATTCTGCCAATTGGCTGCTTGAAATCAATCAGAATCCTGAGTTTGAATCTCACCAGCACTGAAGCTGAGTGGAGGTGGATGGAGATGTGTTCTGACGAATCTCTCCATGCACTTGCAACAGGGTCCAACGAAAATCTAAAGGGACCATACAGCTATCATAAGCAATAAGGTGCATGTGATGACTGGAAACAGTTGTGGACCAAATTCATAGTGCATCAACCTTGTTAAATAAATGTTTGACATTTACAGGAGTAAAGGGCTTCATGGTCATAGTAAAAAGGAGAATCAAAATGAAACAAAAAGCAGCCATGCTGCATGGATGTGTTCTACTCAGCCATATCAACGTATATGTTTACAATTCACGTTACCTAATGATGAATCAGTTTTGAGAATCACTTGTGGGTTTGCTTTGTTGGATTCACTAGATGTTTCAACAGAAGGTTTTTCTCTATTTAAAGCAGATTCTCATGGAGTAGTGCCACACCAAGACAACCCATACATCTTGCATAAAATGAAGTTAACATTTATGTAATAATATACTAAGGCATCAATTAAATTTTTTAGCAGTGCTTGGCTCGAGAATATTCCTATCTGTATGCAAATGTAACATCATGCCTGTGATTATCACAGCTGGGTGTACAACAAAAATGCAGACTCCGTCAAGATTTATTGATTGCTTAATCCATTGGAATTAATATGATGGTCTAGCAGGGACAGACAAATAAACCAACTACAGTCAACAGGATTTCATTGTGAGTTAATGGAAAAACCTTCATAGGCATCAGCCAGAATTAAGATGAATTGGATTAAAATGGGTGGACTAGATTGGCCAGATGGTTATCAGCGTAAAGTTGTATGTTTCTATTCAGAGCTCTTTCTATTTTACAAAACAATTCACAAAAATCCATTCAATCCTTAAGAAAAGGACTCTTCTTTTATTGATTATAAGGAAGAGGGATTATTTGACATATCTATAAAAACAAAGGAGCCAAATGGAAACAGAAACAGTTTTTTTAGAAATGAGGAAAGAATGATCAAGACCAATACGATGTGTGTCCTCACATGACTCTCTTTCTGATAAAAGTCTAATCTTACACAGTTCTATTACTACCCATGAAATAAATCATTATATTTTCGAGCAATATTCTTTGATAAGGCCTTTTCTAAAAACTGGAACTATGTAGACGTGCGCCCATGTCCTGCATAATTGATCTGTAACATTGTGGCTTATCCTGATAACTTCTCTCAATTAGTGTTTATCACATAACTTAATTACTTATAACCATAACAGAAGGGGACTTGAATCTCCTGAAAGATATAAACCCATGATGCTACACATGCAATTAGTAAAAAAATATTGTGAATGAGCAAAAATCTATATATGCCATGGTTTCTTTGTATGATATGTAATCTATGATGTAATCAAGTACTTTAACTGATACAAATGTTACTTAACACAATGATTTGATGTTGTCTTTAAGCTCCACCCACCATGACCAGCGATTCCCACAATGATATGCCTTTTATGTGTATTTGTTGTGGACATCAGGGCAAAGTGGGTCAAACCTTGCAAAAATTGGTAAAACATTTGAAGAAGCTAATTTTACAAAATGTACACATTATTTGAACAATTCATTCTATTTTTTAATAGGATTTATTAAGGGATCCCCTATATATTGGATTAAGACATAAAAGGATTAGAGGAAAACCTTATGATGATCTGTTGGAGGAGTTCATGAAAGCTGTGACAGACAGGTAAGGAAGAATAGCATTTTGCTATGACAAAACTTATTCTATATAACAGAACATGGTATTTTCATTTGTAAATTCATCTTTCTCATTGGCATGGATATGAATCTAATAACTTTTAGTTGTACGTGTAATAAGGCTATTGTCCATAAACTGGTAAGAGCTCTGTAGAGCAATGTAGAACTATAGAGTCTCTTAATTTGCAATGCATAGACTTTGGTAAGCAAGGACTATTTAAAAGCAACTGGTCCTGGTTCTGAGGTAAGAGAGTTTTAGTGACTGCTTATGGTATTGCTTAAAAATCGAGTGCATATCTATATTGAATACAATAGAAAATTAGTGTGAATAAATTGAAAATACGATAACTGAATCAGCACATGTAGAATTAATTATTGGTTCACGGATCATTAATCACAGTAACCTAACAGCACAATGAGTAAAAATCTTGTTCCTGCATCACCAATTAACCCTAAGCTTTATACGGTACTTAGTAGCAGGGAAGGTATCACAGTTGTAAGAAAAACTGGAGTGTGTCTAAGTGGTTTTTGCTGAAAGATAATACCCATATTATAACTAACCAGCTGTCTAACATGTTATTATAAAATAGCTTAAAAGGTACACGCAAATATAAAATGTTACTTCATTGACAGAGAACCCCTTTGTTTCAGTTCCTATCTCGAAATGGGAAAGAATGTGCTGGCATCGTATTATTTTAGGTTTCTAATATCTTTTCTATAAGCTATATTTGGACTGCTGGTTACATAGGAGGAGGCACATTCTTTCGCTGAAAATATGAGAAGAAACTATTTGTCAAAGCTTTAAGCCATATTGAAAAGTCTGGGAATGAAGTTGAGTTATATTTACAGTGAACGGAAAATCTTGCCAGGATAAGGGTTCATGTTGATGTGGCAGGGAAGTGCAGAATTTCAAGTAAGGCGGTTTTGTGTTTTTAACCCTTTGGAATACTTGGAGAAAAATATTGGCTAATAGCATTTCTTGGCATGATTGTAATTTGTGGTCTTGTGTGTTTTTTCTTTGGCTCTAGCAGTGTTAAATATGTAAATGCAAGGCGGTTTTAAGAAGATTAGGCAGCTGCTCAGGGCTCTCATTGATCAAAGGAACACCCTTGGAGGGTGTGAAAGGGGTGAGAGATCACTCATAAAGTTATATCAGTAGGATATTTATTTCTTCAACTGCTGATCATCAGTTATTGTGTTACTTTTTATATAATAACTATTTTCATCATCGGTATATCAGGTAGGCCCTTACATTTTATTCACATAGGGCCCCTAAAAACCCAGAGCCATTCCTGTTGACACTAATCCTCATGCATATTAAGGACTAAATAATTTGTATGTGTATTAATGCAAAAGTGCAAAAAATAGCATATATTTCTTAATCTGCCTCTGTCACCTTGTCATTGATATTCATGGTGAGCTCCTGCTAAGGGAAGAAGTCTTGTTTGATTGGTATAAGATAGAAATTGCCAATTTCCAGAAGTATAACAAATATGGGGTTATGTGTAAAAGGAGATTTAAAAAGTTGTCTTATTATCATAACAGCCAATAATATAGCTCAGTCAGCAGGAATATTTGTTTAATGTTAAGTTGATAAGACAAATTTTACTCCCCCCCCCCTAAAAATGTATACTTTTCTAAAAGAGAATGATGCTTACATGGGCTATTAAAAAGGGCAAGGAAAAAACAAACAAATCAAACACAAAAAAACCCAAAATGGCACTTTCTGCTAAACAGCAAAGAAGCAAAATAACAAGTACTGGGCCATATTCATAAAAAGCAGTTCTGGAAAAAGCTCTGACTATAGGAACATTCCATTCTCAACAGTATGGCCTATTGTACAGAATGTCAAATAAATACACATCAGAATGATAATTCGTGGGAAGTTTCTAGACTCTTTAATCATTTACTGTCACATGTAGCCTTATCAGCAAAGAATGTATTTTAAAATACTTTCTAAATAATTTACTATGCATTCTTTACCCGTGTCTGTTTGGCTGCCATCAGCAGGAAAAGAGGCAAATGTATAGGGGGGATCCTGCAGAATCCATCCACACATTTGCATGGGTGAGATGGTCATTTAAAGGGGATACTCAACTATCATACACTCACTGGCCACTTTATTATGTACACCTTGTTAGTACCGGATGGGACCTACAAGGTGTTGGAAACATTCCTCAGAGATTTTGGTCCATATGGATATGATGGCAACACGCAGTTGCTGCAGATCTGTCGGCTGCACATCCATGATGCAAATCTCCCGTTCCACCACATCCCAAAGTTGCTCTATTGGATTGAGATCTGGTGACTGTGGAGGCCATTGGGGTACAAGTGAACTCATTGTCATGTTCAAGAAACCAGTTTGAGATGATGTGAGCTTTGTGACATGGGACATTATCCTGCTGGATGTAGTCATCAGAAGATGGGTACACTGTGGTCATAAAGGGATGGACATGATCAGCAACAATAGGTAGGCTGTCGCGTTTAAACAATGCTCAATTTGTACTAAGGGGCCCAAAGTGTGCCAAGAAATTGTCCCCCACACCATTGTACCACCACCACCAGCCTGAAGCATTGATACAAGACTTGTTTACGCCAAATTCTGACCCTGCCATCTGAATGTCGCAGCTGGAATCTTCCAATTTTGGTGAGCCTGTGTGAATTGTAGCCTTATACACACAATATAGGGTTGAGATTGTTTTCATATGTGTACCCAAGTAACATTTTCAATAAAAATATTTAAAAAGAAAACAATAAAAACAATTACAGATTAAGTCTGAAAAAAGCAACAGAAGCAATTTTTAAAGTTAACAACTATAAGAATAACAGTTAGATTTATTCTCCCCTGATGTGCTAGATAAGAGGAACTGTAGATGGATGTGAGTTTATCATTTCATGTACTGTCAGGAATCTAATATGTAACCATAAAAGATGAGGTTTTCCCTTACTAATTATCTTTGTTACCAAGGTCGGGACAGAATCTGCTATTGCAGGGCTAGATTAGGCTGGCAAGTTTAAAAAATATAGTCTAATATTTACCATATGTTTTAAACCATGTGACATGTACTATGGTATGATCTATGTAATGGGAATGATCTGTACAAATATTGTGAGAATGCAAAAACATTGTCAGAAAGAATAATGTGTAAAATGATATACTGGATCGATCCAATCGTCTATTAAATTACAGCCCAGAGGAAGTAGTAATTGTTTTTTTTGGTTCTGCAGAAATAAAAAAGACATTTTACTCTTACAATGCTTATTTTACATCACAAAGAACCTGTCACACACAGCATAGCAGAGGAGACACTGTTGCAAGGCAGGACTGTGTGGCCTCAGGAGATTTATTTGTCCTCCAACGGGTTCCTCGGGTTGCGTATTTTGGGTTTGAGCACCTGTGGGACTTTTAGATGATCCTCCAAGACTGGGGACTAACTCCAAGGGTACACACAGGTAGAACCAAACAAGTCTTGAGCAGGGAATTAAACAAGCCATTGTCAAGAAGTGTTCAAAGTAGTTGAAAGGTTAACAAGTTATGGTCAAGGATCCAAGAAACAGTAGCATAGGAACAGGAGAACAAACTGGGATAGAATGCACAACGGAAAAACATAGGTAAGACAATCAGAGGGCAAGGTGCAATGGTTTATGTCGTGTTAGAGGCTGCCAAATTGAAATAGGAGTGAGGTCACTCTGTTCGTTCTTTTAATTGTGGCCATCTTGGTTGTGGTGCAACTATGCGCAAGGCTGCAAACGCACATCTTTAGACCAATAAAGTACACTTTCTGCAAGGTATCAGTAACATTTCTACCCAATTAGTATCCTCAAGCTTCTACACCAAAAAAGTACCATCATCCCAATTCCTGAATTAGATTTCCAACCAGACAGACTTTACATGAGTCTAGAGCATAATGGTTTTAGCGCTAATGTAGGACTCAAAAGTGTAATTTTCATCAAATACCTTTCACTTGTCTGCTATTTACAGCTAACTGGATTCAGGATTCCTCACCACATAAAAAAGTATTTGGGTGAAGAACCTCTATGAAAGTTACTTGTTGCCATATCTGCAAAAGAGCCAGAAAAGTTTTCCTTCTCAACAACAAGTTGGCTTAAGACACTATGGTTTCTGTCTCAATAACAACTCATATTAAAATATGATATTATTGTTTTAAAAAAAATTCCATTTACATTTTTATATAATATTAGGCACACATATGTGAATCTGGGTTACAGAAATCAAACTAATCGAATGTTAGTTTTGTTATTTATCTTTCAAATGACTTAACTCAGTTACATATATGGAGATATTAACAATATGCGATGAAGTTATCTTAAAAGCCCTGTTCTATAGAGATGGGCAAGCTGGCTGATGGGATAATAGAAGCCCAGTAAGAGCCAAGCTTGTCACGCCACACCAGACTCACCCACAACAGTAACAAAATCCTTGCGTTCATCTGTTCCGAGAAACCCGGCTTGTCTCCAACTTGCACTCATCCACTCTCGAAAAGTCAATGCTGGCTTGCTTAGCTGTATACACTTTTTTTCCAATTTTGGAGGGTTATGCCATAGCTGGTTTACAAAATGAAAGGGAGGACATTAGGTCATACAAGGGATAAGAACAAAAATGATATGGCATGAAAATATGGATGATTAATTTCTCATCTTTTCTTTTTCACGTGAGAAACACTCCAAAACAAATAAATTCATCTGAGATGTTCTGAATTGCATAGCATATATTCTCTAATTTGGTTAGAAAAATGGAAGGAGACAACTTTAAAGTAGATTTCTTGACCTATGGAACGAAAAAAATATTTTGGTTGATATCTTAAAAGTATCATGTGGGATGCAAGTTCATCTGGATTTGCCAACTTGCATGAACTTGCCTGCAATGCAAATTCAAAATTAGGTAGTTTTGACATCAATTCCAAAGTGAGATAACTTCATGACCAGCTATTTTTCTCACCACAGTGGACTGTGGTCATCTGGCACACTGGGCAAATGACCAGCTGCACCTTGTGATTGAGCTTGCGGCACTGGTGACCGAAGCTTTTCTGCCATTATTATTACATGTTTGTTCAACAACCCATACTCGCACGATTTATATATTTTTTTAAAGGACATAGAGGGCTTTCTTTTCTTATCATTTCTATACAGTATGTTATTTTTTTTAAAAAAAACACATTTTGCAATTTTACTTAGGACTTCTTTCACAATAGAGGTGCCACTTGTAGTACTGTTATTATTATTACCTTTTATTTTAAAGTTTTTTTTATTGGAGATCCAGTGTGGTCTTTATAGACCGTAAGGATCCATTTTGTAACCAGATGGTACTGCATGTGATATGGTGACATCACAAGGACGATTTTTAATTTTATTGACTGTTTGTATCTATTTTCACGTATATATATATTTAAGCTACTGCTTAAAAGTTGGGGGTCACAGCTGTTTTCATGGAAAACAAGGAAACTGGAATGTGCCATCGGAACAGAGGAGTGATGGTTGCTCATAAAGCACCTATGTACGCATATAAAGAAGTCTCATTGCCATTACTGTACAGAGCCAGCGATAAGGCCTTATGCTGACAGGGGAGACTCCAAGTCTCCAATCGCCTGTGTTCCTGGCCGGTGCAAAGATTTTAGGACATTCTGTTACGTCCTATAGGTCATCTAGCACGTGATCATTAGGGTGCAGTAGTGCGTTAAGGTTAAGTGGCTAATTTTAGTGAATATTGCATAAATTTTAGTGAATTTAGTAAATATTCTTCTCTAGTCCTTGTGTGTGAGTGTTGAGTTATGCCAGTGAGGTAATTCCTTCACCTTGAATTACATGAACACACCTTTCATGTACTATATGCAGGCCCAGTATGTACTGGCTACAGGCACATCAGCCAAATGCCTAGTGTGCCATTGGGCGCCACACACCAAATACTCCATGATCCAGCGGCGGATCGGGTGCTGCAATGTGTGGTCAGTAAAGGTATATACTGGATGTACGCTACATCAGCGGAAAAATTTAGCCTGGGGCCGTACGTATCCAGCTGAAGTCATCAGGAGGCCGCACTCACGTCATCAGCCAGCTTCCAGTCTTAAAGTGCCACCACCCTGATTGTACAAATCATATTGAATGCAAGTTTATCTAGTTTGTCTAGAAAAATTCGCCATTGTCTTTACCCTAAATTACACCACCAATACCATTCCGTAGGCACAACAAAATCATATCTTCCCTCATTTTTCAATAACAATAATCTTCATAGTGACTTGTGATACAAGAGTTTGTGAATCCTGGCAAAAGTTAATATCCTCTCTGGTTTCCTCAGGTATTTTGCTTAATAGAGGTATGTGAAACAAAGGTCCCATTTAGTGTAATGTAGTCTACAAAAAACAAAGCTTTGTATCTCTGCTTTCAGACACAAGTCAGTATGGTGTTGGACACCAGCTCCCAACATGCCCAGTCAGTAATTTGTTGTCTAAGCATGGTAGGATTTGTAGCTAGACAAAAGCCAGTGGGTTGCAAAAGAAAAAGTTAACAGAGACACGTACAAGTTAAAATTAACGAACCAAGAATGCATCTTTAAATCAGTTTTGGTATGGATTATATTCACAGCTGTGAGTCTTGAGTCATTTTCCAAATGATTGGCTGTGTTTGGTTTGGCCCATGGAAGGTTTAAGTAAGTGTAAACACAATTTGGTTGTTTCAGCTTTATGGCATTGGGAAGGGCTGACTAACAACCGTGAACTTGGCCTGACGGTAAGATAAAGGACACTTGGGAAGCTGCTATACCTAGAGACAGAGTCTCTGACTTGTGCATTTCCTGCATTCTGTGTATACAATTTTTTGTATTATGGGTTACAAAAACACAAACACACTATATTATATGCAGCTGTCAGTAGGATTTTACCTATGTATCTATTAAACGCTCTTGGAAGAAGGGCCTTATTTTGTCTTAAGTTTTCATATATATATATATATATACCTGGGAAATCAGATTCTACGCAGTGGCTCCAGAAATGATTACCACCTTTCCTGGCAGTTTGTTTTCTGCAAGGAGTATTTGGCTTCATCCAACTCCCCACCCTTTCCAGCCCCTTCCAATTTATTGAAGGTTACCTCTGCCATTATGTGTGGTTAGTCTATATAAACCTAAGAATAAATTAACAATAGCATTGTAACATGATTAACATAACATGTGTTAGGACAGTGGGCAAGAGTGCTCTTGTGAGCTTACAATCTATTAATACATATAGGTATATAGAATGAACACCCATACCTTAGACTTGGAGTAATACCCTGTTATTAAGTTGGAGAGAAGAAAATAAGCACAAAGCAGGGACTATTACACAGCATTGCAGACTATGATGCTATATAAATAATAAAAATAACATATCCCCAGTTGTTGAGAAACCAAAAATGTGTGTCTCTTGTGAAAAAATACACAATTGGAACTCATGATATGGCAGAATACCAAGTATTGACTTTTTATATTCAGGTCCTGCTATGACCATTATGCCCATAGGAACTAAATGACATGCCTAGACATACAGGGCAAATAATGGACTCACAATTCAAAATGCAACAGTTATCTTGTGACAAAATAATAGACAACCCAATCAAAACATATGCGTTTATGTGTTACTATATTATAGTTTAATCCAAAATTCTGGGGATATATTCAACTATGGAAGCTGTAGGTTTTTAGTAATTTAGCAAGCTAGGGATATTAAGATACGTTTGCCACTAAAATAGGGAATTTCCACCATACAAATATTTTGTAGCTCCTGAGTACATAGTCTTGGGTACTGTTGTGCTGATTCCAATGAAGCAATTTACCAAAAATGATGCCTTGCCTTGCCTAATCTAACATTATTTAGTAGCCTCTATACGCTATAGGATCTTTTCCCTATAGCGTTTCTATGCAAATTACGTACATTGACTATTAGAAGTGTCCCTTTATATTCAGGTGTTCCTCTTCCAAATAATAATAAATAAATGAATCAGCCATGCCTGGATCTTGCATATGAAGAACAGGAACTGTCTATATAGAGATAGAATAACATGTTATATCACAAACAAAATCTCACTACACTGTTTACTAATGGGAGGAAAGAACATCTAGAAATAATTCTAGAAATCTGAGTTTGGAATTGGATCAAAATATCTAGCAAAGTCATAATTGTTGAGAAGGAAAACTCTGCTTTAGTTTTTCTGCACATTTAGGCCTTTTAGATCAAATATAAATGTTGATGTGAATAAAGTATTCATTTCTGAATGTGTCAAGATTATTCAATAAGTCGTATTAAGGTTCCTTTAGGAGTCTAAACTGGCTAGTACATAGTTATCTTGGACAAATCAGTCAAGTCTTGGCTTGTGTTACTGCCGCCCAAAAAACGTATATTTCTCCACCACATGCTATTAGTAGCAAATCTGTCAGATAGTAACAGGAAAGTGATTTTGGTTTTACTGACGGTTTTATAATGATATAGGAAACCAAAGCTGGCACTTCCTTGCTCTTCTGTACAAGCTTTATATAAACAGAGGTTCAGTTTTCATCTTTTTATCTTTTGCCATTATTCCGTTGGCTGAATACTAAAGATAAAATTGTATTTGTGTGCCACGTAAAAAAACGCTGATGACAATACATGCATGGATTTCTAAGAAGTACCATTAATTGTTGGCGTTTATTAAGCCCTAAAAGGGTAAACTGACCACATTTTAAAAAAACAACTATATTTACAAATCCAAAAGTTGAATATGGAGGGGCAAGAACTGTATTTGGCATAATGAAAAATATTAAGAATATGTAAATGAACATAAACTTTTTTGTCTGAGATGTTATTTTTCTCCATTTCAATATCATTTCTGTATTATTAAGGATAGTAGTCAATAAACTTGTTTGAGACTTTTATAACACATGAGCTGATTACTTGACCATAATGATTGTAAGCAAGTAGTTCTTCCTCAGTAAAAAAAAAAAGGATTTAAAAAAGAACAAATAAAAATAACAATTGCAAATAATTAAATATTCAAGGGAATACAAACATGAAGAACCAAGTGGTCAAAAGGTTACTTGCCCATGGAAAACCTAGGACTGATCATGTAATAAATAAGAATCCAGACATGGCATAAAAGCTGCTGAAAAGCCTTGGTACTTTAGACATCCAGATGCCATACAATTCACAAAAATATAGGGAAAAGTTTGCTAGTAAGGGCCAAAAATATTAAAGGAGAACTCCAACCCCATTTTTATGTTACGTCCATATTGGAGTCTACCGTATTTGCTTGAATATAAGACAAGGTTTTTTAAAAGCAAATGAGGTCTAACTAAGATCCAGAACCCCCGCAGCGCTGCAGGGGACCTGGATCCTCTTCTTTGGCAGCCGGTGGACGTCGCTGGGGCTTCTATGACGCAGAGTCAGTCATAGAAGGCCCGGCGGAAGTGGCAGGCAGCAGCAGAAATTGTCTATACACATCGCGCAGACGTCCACCAGTTGCCCACACTAGACACCAGGAAGTCTGGAGCATGGGGGCAAGTCTGGGGATGTATTGGTAAGTCTGGGGGGAGGCAGAGTGGCATATCAAGGAGGCAGTGTGGCATATAGGGGGTATAAGGTATATCTGGGGGGGGGCAGAGTGGCTATTAGGTGGTATAAGGCATATCTGGGGGCAGAGTGCCAAGTCAGGGGGCAGTTATGCATAACTGGAGGGCAGGTTGGCAAATAAAGGGAAATAAGTTCACATGTGAATAAATAGTAGCCCACATAAAAGCTTAATATACTTTTTATGTGTAAAATGTATTGCCTTCTTAGATGTATGTAGAGAGTACAATATACTAACTATATTGACCCAAGATGTTTAAGTATTAACACAACATTAGAGATGCCAGACCAAAATAAACACCTGCCAAGATATGAAGAACATTATAAATATTTTAAAATTAAATGGCATGTTTTTGTCATTTTGAAATGCCTTGCAAACAGAGATACAAACTACAGCTGTCATCTTTGCCCCCCTGATAGATGTGTAGTGCACCCCAATAATCCTGCTGGCCTGTCATTAGTTATTGCTTACTTAGCTTTATGGCTCAGAAACACAGTTGTAATGCTAATATTTATTTTTACATTTTACTTAATCTGGCTTGAGAATAATGTTGTGTCTCTGTAGTCAACATTTTCATGAATAACGAGCCAGTCTTTGAAGTATTGTTAGTGTGAGGAATTCACAAAAAGAAAAATCATTCATATCCATAAGGCCACACGTTTCTTACACCTGCACAATTTGACTTCTCTTACTTCTCCATAAAGCATATATCTTGGATATTATTGTTAAGAATGACCAGGTACTGAATGTCTGGCAGTGCATTCTTCTTTACATTTTCCTTGCACGCTTTCTCAACATAGCAAGCAGAATCCACCCAAACATTTCTTGCCAGGCCCGTCAGCATGTTCTTAATAGCTTCCAGACTGAGAATTTGGAAAGCCTGAAATGGAGGAGTATAAATAATGTATGGGAATTCATCATTTTAATGATGATAACCTTGGCGTACATACTAATGCTTAACATTATTTACATACTACATTAATACTTGGAGTATCATCAAGCTGTAATGTACTGTTCAACCCTCTGTTTACATTTACCTAAATATTTTGTGCTTAGATATTGAGATATATATATATGTATATATTAAAATCTATGCATATAGATTGTTATCTTTCATAAGCCCATCCATGGGTTTATTCACTAAAGCAGGCGTTAGAAGGAGAGTTTGGTGAAAATGGAAAACGCCCTGAACTCACTCTGCATTAGAAGGGCTGATCCCTTGGAAATATTTAAGAAGGGTTAAACTAGCCGTGTATGATGAGTACGTTGAGTTTCAATAATTATCTCTGATTCAAATATTGCTTTATATATGACAATCCTCACTCATTGGGGTTGACTCTTCATAAAGTAGAGGGGATACTCCTGCCAATTCCTTCATTAGTAAATAAACCCCAAAGCTCCCTAAAATAAGGAGATCTCTGCAATGTCTGGTGTTCTTTCTTGTTGTCTAAAAATTACACATTTAAGTAAAGGCTTGTGGAGGAAGGTGCTGGGGAAGAATCACAGCATCATACAGATGGTTGCAATAAATCAGCTAGTAAAAATACTTGAGAAAAAGTTTCTCACAAATACAATGGAGATAGTTTGTAGAGATTGAATCTGATAGACCTTCAAAATGCATTCTTCTTTAGTGAAGATGTCAAGGACAGTAATTTGCACAGTAAACTGTGCATTGAAGAATGAAACATATCTCAATGCAGGACCAGGGTGACCCTCACTGACTACCAGACTACGAGAAAGCAGCTTGTACCTTTAAATATGACAGCTGGTTTCTCAGAATGTTTAGCAGTTCTGTAAACCGGAGCTTTGTTCTAAATAAACCAATAATGTCTACTGATAGGACTGAATAAAACAGATTTTAAAAAATTCTAACAAAAAAGCAAAGATTTGTAGAGAAGGAAACATTGGATTCCCAAACATGCTCACACACACCGTTTTGCTGTATTTGGTTAATAAACACAAGGTCACAAAGACATTCACACATACATGCATACGTGTGCAATATATTGTCAATTAACCGATCATTAGCAAGACCACATTTCTTTTGGGCAACTAACTTTTAAAACCCACAAGAGAATAGACTTTCCCATGCAAGGCCTTAAAAATAACAGTTTGTGTTACAACACACACAGCAATTCGTGATTCATATGAACTTATGACTAAGTTTGTGTTTGGAGGATACATGCTTTCCAAGTATTACAAAAATATAACATTTGGTGCGGAGCCCCATTACTCCTACCCTTAATACATATTTCCAAGAGTTTAGAGCTATGAAACTGTGTGGGAATTCCTGCACACCTCACCAACGCGATCCAGAAATATAAGCAATGAAAACATAATAACTCCTCGACTGACCATAAAAGTTCCCCCTCTAGAATACTTACATGGAAAAATAACTTACATCTTATTATTAATACATGTCCTGTAAATAAATTCTGAACGTTGCAGCTAAGTAGCGTCAATGTAAATCATTTAAAAAATGTAGTGTCATGATTATATTATTTTTAATGTGGTTATCTAAGAGTTAGCATGCAATTAAAGTTGCTTTTCCACTTAAAGTTGCAACACATTCATTGCCCCTATAGTATGGTAAGGATAGAAATCTTGGCAGAGTAGTCATAAAACCACTGATATTATGGCATGAACCTATGCTTTTGTGTCACATGACAATTATATATTCTTACCACAAAATATAAATCAGCCAAAATTTTACAAGAGTTAACCCTTTCATAACTTTCATTGATTTTTTTTACACCCTAGTGACCCTAGAGTTTTTTTTTTGCTTTTTCTACCATATGTTTGTTTATTCCCTTTTTTTCGTAATAAGTATGCCCATGTTAAATATTGTTTTTTTCCGGGAAAGCAAAGTTAAAAAAAATGTTAATTACACAGAATTTCCTCCACAGGTTAGGTACCACTGATGAAAAAAAAATAAAAATAAAAATAAAAGATATATATCTATATATAATTGGAGATCCATTTATGGTCCTCATAGACCTCAGGATGCTACCCAGTGCACCTGCCTCAATTAACCCATACACCATATGACCGAACATATTGGCAAACCCTTTCCTAATGTTGAGTTTAGGTGTTTCAGCCACACCCGTTGCTAAGAGCTGTATAAAATCAAGTGCATCTCCATATACAAACTTTAGCAGTAGAATGGGTCTTACACTTTAAACATAGCAGTGTCATAGGACGCCACCTTTGCAACAAGTCAGTTTGTGAAATTTTGCTAGATTGCTAGTGATATTTTTGTAAAGTGTAAGCATCTAAGAATAACAACAGCTAAGCCACAAAGCAGTAGGCCATACTGTCCACTGAGTGCTAAAACGCAGCACATGAAAATCTCCTTTCCTTCATAGCATCACTCACTACAGAGTTTGAAACTGCATCTGGAAGTAACATCAGCACAAGCGCTGTGTGTCAGGAGCTTTATGAAATGGTTTTCCACAGCCCAGCAGCTGTACACAAGCCGAAGATCACTCTGCGCAATGCCAAGCATCGGCTGGAGTTGCTTGAAGCACACCACCACTGGTCTCTGGAGCAGTACAAATGTGTTATCTGGAGTGATCCATCTAGCTTCACTAACAGGAAGTCTGATGGACAAGATGGATGCCTACTGTAAAGTTTGGTAGACAAGGGATACATAATACAGCATACAAAGGCATTTTAGACTATTGTATGCGTTAGACTTTGTGGTACCAGTTTGGTGAAGACTCTTTCCTTTTACAGTATGACTGTGCAAAAAAATTGAAAGTCAGAACTGCAATCCAAATGTTAGTAACACATATAGAACAATGGTGCTAAAGCCTTAGCAATAATGTAAAAACAGTAAGGCTAGCACTCAAACCACACAAAAAATGTAAAATAATAGACATATATGCTGATACAAACAATGTTTACTGGGTGTAATATCACCAAAATACAATGTATAAAAAAGGTTTTCAACATACCAATGTAATGCATAAACAAAGCAACGACAGCACCCCCAGGGGGTTGATTGGTTGATGGCAGAGGAGCCCCCTGCCGGCGACCAATAGAGTCGCTCGTACAGACCTTTAACTCTTGGAGCGGGGAGACCAATGTAATCTAAACCATTTTATGTTGCACCAGACCACTATATAATATCAGATTCACTCAAAGTTTTTGCTGTAAATCATGCAATGCTTTCTTAAAACGAAAATATTCTTAACGGATAAAGACTATCGATATTGGATATTGACATGCGTGCATACATATAGTATCCCTGTAAATACAGTATATTGCCAGAATCCTTAAAAAGGTTTCATCTCCAAACTGCCCTGACAAGGCAGAAGTTGTTTACCAAATCTAATAGCTCATTCATAGTGTGTAATTGGATTAAGCCTGCTTGAAATTTTGTCTGATGGATAAGATAACTTACAAGTGATACTATAGACAGAAATCACCGTTTTTCAGCTGTGAGTTATTGGATGTATTATGAGAAGAATATGTACCATTCTAATTATATGGTTTTACAACACAGTATGACGCCTTGGTGTAAAGGTTGAGATAATATATTTTGTACCATGGTAATCACTGCTTTAGGAAAATATGAGGTGCACATATTTTTGTAGCTGCACCTCTTGTGCATACAGGAAATTATTCACATATATCATTAACGTTCTATATGTCTATAAACATTTGACATATAAGGCTCATTAGCTTGTATGTTGCTAACAGTATATTAGTAACACAGGGCCATTAAAAACAAATAAATCTGTTAATACTATTATTAAGTAACACCTGTGCCTTTCATTATACCAATAATAAGTGCGTTGGAAGCTGTGCAATGCCACCATTTGCAGTACAAATGCTGGGCAAGACAAGGTATGTGAAACATAAAAAGTTTTATAAGTCATAAATCATCTAAATTAATTCGACAATTTTTTCCTTGCAATTTATCAATTTGCATTTTCTATTCACCTGTTGTTTTGCATTAGAAGAAGAATGAAATATTAGTTTTAATAAAATTAAAATATGAAATGAATACTCCTAATAATAATATTACCAGTTTTCCAATGCCATAACATGTATTTATCAAAAGGAAATATTAGAGCACCTAATTGTGATTCTTTAGCAGGACACATAATCATAAAAGGACCTCAGAAGAATTTGGGATGTGGTAATCATTTAACCATTAAAATACGTTATTTAATAATATCAAGCATGAGTGAATTCATATGCTAGTTTATTTATTGACATTAATTAAGAAACAGTAAAGATGAAGGAATGTGAAATTAAGGGACTACGGTCTTGTTAATAACAGCAGTTAATATACTCTGTTAAAAATACATCTAGATCCAGCTCCGCAAATGCGCAGGATAGTTATCCCAGTTAATCAGTGTTGGCAAATCCTATAATTTTTCCACCTCCTCTTAGCATATTTCCAGTTGAAACTTTTGTTCTCAGAACATTCAGTCTGCTTCACACACATCTTTAAACCATTAACCATTCTTCTAAGGACTTTGGCATTTAAACAATCCCCTGAATACTTTGGGCGTCCACACCTTAATATACCTCCATCGTTTCTAGCGAATACCAAGGTGTGGCCTCACAATATCCCATTTCAATGTGTGCCATACTTTGCGTTATTCCTTCCCACCATTAACACCAATGATTTATCCGAGCATATTAAAAGACTCAGTCTGAATAATTTAGTTAGGGACAGTTAAAGACTAAGTGATATGAATTGGTCATGAGTACCCCTATTAAATACCCCGCATATGTAAGTCTTGTGATAACATTCACTTGCCTTGGATACATGCCGCAATAACTGGCCATGTCCAAACCATCACACCTTTTTAATACTCTTAGCATAAGCTTATGTCATTAATGTTTTTGTCATCCTTCTCAAGAACTTGTTAAATCTATTTCTATAAGTAAGGTCAAGTTCCTCTTTATTCACTCCTGTTTTCACTGGATAATTCAGACATCCAAAAAAGGATTTAGCTCAGCTGAAGGACAGCGTTTTGATAGCTGTCCCTTGTCCTGCTAGGGATACTCTCAAATATTTCTGAATTAAGCCATTACAGAGTGAAAATCTCCAGCATATCAGACTGATGGGAAGGTTAGGAGTCAAATTTCCTCTGTGTGAGGAACCAACAACCTCATTCATAGGTCCTCGTCAGTGAGGTGCAGTTGTTTGGCACCGTTAGTGAAGAAGTCAATTCACCCTTACTGTAAGGGTAATGAAATCCAGGAGTTCTGTTGTTTTTTGACTAAACATACTGTAAACCACTTTTAGAATGTGATGTCGGTTGTCTGTGGCATGTAAATTTCTACATTTTACCAACATTTCTTCCCAAAATCCCACTGATAATTTTGGACATGTATCCGTAAATAATTGATTTCTAAAAACCTTAGCTACTACTAACTTCTTTAACATGGTAGATTTAAGGCATGACCAACCTCTGCGTGCAAACACCTCCTTTTAACCTGAATAAATTGTACCAAAACACTTATTAAATATATTAATTAGCACATTTTTAAGTGTGTATTTGTGTCCTCAAACCTTAAATTACTAAACAAAAGCAGCATGAACATTTGGGGAATTTATACCCAAAAGTACATAGCACACCTACTTAACACATGAAGTAGGTGTACTATTAGATAAACTCCTACTGGTGCATTTTTTGTGGTTGTCTTTTCATCCCATCTGTATTCAAAATTTAATAAAACACAACAATGCTTTGCATTGTAAATTGCATCAGACAACCCGTAGCCTAAAATACAAATATATTTGCCAGAACCTTGCCAACTCCGCGTTTGTGAATTTATTGTACTCCTGTTGTGTTTAATACAGGGTAGACATTTTTGATACTATAGTATATGGATAGGAATTTCTTCTTCTATTAAATTGCTGGCCCCTGCAGAGTCCAAGTCTTAATAACTATCTCCCACACAATGCTGGCTTGCCATTTTTTCGCATGCAAGTGGGAGTTTATTCAGTAGAAAAACAGATGGGTGTCTGTCTCAGGCTCACAAGTTGGGAAGAATAATATAAATCTCACTTAATTGTGTAGCTGGCAGGGTTCCTTTACAGAGGTGATTAGATACAGCTTCAAAGTTAATCATTTCTCTCTCTACCAACAGGCACGACTCTCTAAACCTCCCAGCATGATTCTGGTTCATTGGTTTGTGTCTGCTCAATGCCTGGCATCTCCCATATACTTCATTTATGAGAAACCAAGTTAATATTAACAATGTGCATCACAGAATCTGTCTACACTGACCCGAAACTTAATGATATATTTAAAAAAAAATGCAGGCTTCATTTGTAGAAAAGAGAAAATGAATGTTCTGTTGCTAAATCTCACTTTATTAGCGGAAGAAATGTAATGAGGAGACGTCATCTTCACCAGTCAGGCTTTCCAGGCGTAAAGCGAAATATTTCAGAGCTTAGTATTAGACGCAGGGATACAAAATATAAACCTTTTATCATAAGCAGGATATACAGCTGTCATTAGATGTCTACTTTTTCTTTATTTTGTGTATATAGTGTTAACAGAACAAATGGAACAATAACATTAACATGTTCAATGTGCATAATGATAACAATATATATATATATACAGCATAGATTAGGAAATTTTGCTGAATATACTTCTTACAATGCTTTATTGTAAGTAAAGGTCTCAACTCAGTAATATATGTTCCAACAACGTAAATGATTATTTTGTGAGTATCAACTAAAAAGTGATGGGTGACAAACTCACAATTTTGCTGTCTATTTGACTGTTCATATTTGCGTGAATTTTATTTGCATCTTTATGGAGTACCGCATTGTAATTGTGCATTCTTCACCAGACCTACCATTTAAATATCATCATCATCATCACAAAAAAACAACACTTGCATATACTGCAAAGTATGTTTTATTAAAAAAAATTAATAATTTAAAGAGGAAAACACTTAAGACAATAGCAGAGAGCTTGGAAAACAGGTCAGCCACAGGAGATACTGTGACACTGATGACAATAATACACTAACTTGCGCCTTGTCTCTTCTTGATTGCCCTGCTTTCCCCTACTCTATGTCTGCTCAACTTGGTCCGATTGTCCACACTAACTTGCAGCATTCCCAGAATGAATGGAGATTACACGTTTGCGTCACACTATATCTGCAAACACTTGGATAGAGCTGTCAGTTTCTCGCAAGCGAGTGGAAAATGCTACTAGTGGGAGATGGATTTTGCCCAGCTCTACTTACCAGACAAAACACTGTTTAAGAATATTTTGGAGCGGGGGGGGGCTTAATTAGAGAACTACCAAACTTAGACTGAGATCATGGGTTAATACATATATTTTGTTCCATCATAATCACCGCTACAGGGAATTATGAGGCTTACTTATGTAGCTGCATGTCTTCTGCCTACAGAAAATTGCTTAATTATACCAGTAAAACATCCATACAACTATAAATGTTTGATATCAGGCTCATTACCTTTTATGTTACTAACAGTATATTGGTGTCAAAAGGTCATTAAAGTCTTTTAGTACTGCTATGTGCCCTTCATTATACTGATAAACTCATTGAAATGTGTACTATGCCATTACTTTATGCCATCATACTGGGCTAAACTTTCATAAAATTGTTCATTAAAACATATTTTAATAGAATCTTTATAATATTTGGTACCGCAGAAAACAGAAAAACAGAAAAGGAAGCATAAATGTCTGAAGCATAAAAAAATAGATAATTAAGAATAACTTGAAATTTACAGTAAAGTTAAGGTTGCTTAAGTGTTATTCCAGGTATCATCGCAGTAGCCAGCATATTTTTAATACTTTGCAGATAGATCACATAAAATGTGCTATGCATGGAAAATATACTTCTCAAATACTCGTATCATATTCAGAAACAACCGGTTTGTTGTATCGTACGTTTTCCACATATTACTTAAATCCATTGGGCATCTGTTTAATCTTTGACTTTAAAGATCAAGTCAGCTGTCATAAACCAAAATTCCACTTGGCAGACAGAGAACCTAATATGCATGTAGAATTAATGTTTTATCCAGAGATTGGTGAATAGTGTCCAATCAGCTGCATGTACACTGAACTTTCTAAAACACATTGTATTTGTACAAAACACTTAGCAAAGCGTCTTTCATCTCATGTTAGCAGAGGAAGCTTAAAGGAGTTGACCTGATTAATTTTTGTTAGTCAATCAGAAGTCTTAAAGATATTCATTGATTCACTCTTGCTCAAGCAGGGATGTAGTGTTAACTTGAGCCCCAATTTGTATGTTAGTCATCAGTACATTTGTGTGGAACAGCGATAATCAATAGATAACACTCCAGCTGCTGCAGGATTTCAACACCCGGATTGTTTTTAAGACGTTCTAGACATGCTAATTTGATGTAGAGGGATGATCTCATTGATGAGATCGGTGAAGGACAAAATCATCAAGCATTGATCAGCTGATATTATATCATAAAGCTTGTATATTGATTTTGAAACATTTACTGAGTTAACTTTGTTATGTTTTCCACGGTTTTCTGTGAGTAGAACAGAGGTCATCAACCTCTTCATTAATAAGAGCTACTCATGATTAATGAAAGGATTTAAGACCTACCACAGAACGTTTTGAAAAGAAATAGGGCTAAATTGCAAGTGATTCATATAATATTTAAGTTATTTGTTTGCGTTAGATTTCCAGTTGAATAATAATCCTTATTATTGCCCTGATGGTGGAAATGGGCATTTTCAATGCTTTTGCTATTTTCGTATTCTCATTTTGTGAAGCTCATAGCTATATTCCTTGGTCTAACTCGTTGGGATAAATTCATTCAAGGAAATTTGGCCTATGTGTTACCTAATATTTATACCCCTGTGAAACAGGAAGTCATGCTACCTATTCACCCGTTGTACTGAAAATGTAAAATATCAATGGAAATATACAATTTTTTTTTCATATGAATTCATAGGGGTGACAAAAATTGTGCCACACATGTGTTTAACATTTTTTTGGTAAACTTGTGTTTGCAAGAGTGTCAATATTAGTGGAGGGCAAAGTAGATCTATTTAGTACTGGTGGTGCTTTTTCTTTGTGTTGCTCTTCACATTTACATGTATTATGTCATTCAAGAGATTCTCATGGGCTAAGAAAACATTTAAGGGCTTCCAGATAGAAGATATCACTGTATCTGATAATAAAATGTATCATTTCATATAGTATGTACAGATATGACAAATTATTTGGGAGGCTCAGAGAGCAGAGACCCCTGAGTCTTCTTACCAATGTCATATGCTAATGAGTAGCATTCTACATACAAGTTTTCGAAAAATAGGAGAATGTGAAGCGCAAGAGACTAGTGTAGGAATAACAATATAAAGTAGAAATATATATTTTCTGTGTTCTATATTCTATAAATACATTAGGTGATCTCATAAATAGATCTTGAAAGAATGTTTGCTAGTAACTAAAAGGTAAAAACAGTAACTACATTAGCAGGTGTGTTCATAATGTATCCTACATAAAGATATAATAATCTCTGATTAGTGCATTAAATATGAAAATAACATTTAGAGTATAGTGAATAATCATATCCCTAGAAAAGGATCAGCTTTTCTGCTTGTTTCATGCTTTTGAGCTGTGTTTTGATAGCTTTAGTTGATTTCCCACTAGATTCTTATCCTTTTAATAAGAGAATTCCAACAATGGGTGGACTAGCTATATAAAACCACAAACGTCATAAATATCAAAGTATTAATAACTTTGCCAGCTAGAATTCCTGGGGGAAAATGGATTTTAGGTACTTTTTTTGTGGTGCGCTATTGACTGTAAACAAATTTACAATGGTGTAATTGAGACCTAATTTTTATCTGTAATTAAACGTTAAAATCGTTGTTTCATTTCACACACTATGTAGGCTTAGGAACCAAATTGCCTGTACATGCACTCTTCCTACAAATAATACTTAAGTTATGCAAATGTTTTTTTTTTACTGAAACACTTAACTATATTGTGACACAAAAGGAGTGTCATGAACCGGGGAAGCAGGTCTAGTAGGAGCCCAGGTGCAGGGGATACGAGGGGCTCTGTCTGTACCCCACGATGCATGACGGCCTGGGGTTGTTACAGACAGGCACAGGAATGAACCACAGACAGAAGATCAGGTTTAAGAGCTGTATTGCATGTAATGGTACAACAATAATTGAACAAGGAATGTCACTTGGCAGGAAGCCCACTTGCGGGGCACACGGCAGATAAGCCCTCTTGCGGGGCACACGGCAGATAAGCCCTCTTGCGGGGCACACGGCAGATAAGCCCTCTTGCGGGGCACACGGCAGATAAGCTCCCTTGCGGGGCACACGGCAGATAAGCTCCCTTGCGGGGCACACGGCAGATAAGCCCTCTTGCGGGGCACACGGCAGATAAGCTCCCTTGCGGGGCACACGGCAGATAAGCTCCCTTGCGGGGCACACGGCAGATAAGCTCCCTTGCGGGGCACACGGCAGATAAGCTCCCTTGCGGGGCACACGGCAGATAAGCTCCCTTGCGGGGCACACGGCAGATAAGCTCCCTTGCGGGGCACACGGCAGATAAGCTCCCTTGCGGGGCACACGGCAGATAAGCTCCCTTGCGGGGCACACGGCAGATAAGCTCCCTTGCGGGGCACACGGCAGATAAGCTCCCTTGCGGGGCACACGGCAGATAAGCTCCCTTGCGGGGCACACGGCAGATAAGCTCCCTTGCGGGGCACACGGCAGATAAGCCCTCTTGCGGGGCACACGGCAGATAAGCCCTCTTGCGGGGCACACGGCAGATAAGCCCTCTTGCGGGGCACACGGCAGATAAGCTCCCTTGCGGGGCACACGGCAGATAAGCTCCCTTGCGGGGCACACGGCAGGTTGCCCACTTGCAGGGTACTCTACTTGGGAGTCCACTTAGTGGGGCGCAGGCCGCAACTCAGGAACACGGCAGGTACTGGAGCAAGGCAGGTACTGGAGCAAGGCAGGTACTGGAGCAAGGCAGGTACTGGAGCAAGGCAGGTACTGGAGCAAGGCAGGTACTGGAGCAAGGCAGGTACTGGAGCAAGGCAGGTACTGGAGCAAGGCAGGTACTGGAGCAAGGCAGGTACTGGAGCAAGGCAGGTTCTGGAGCAAGGCAGGTTCTGGAGCAAGGCAGGTTCTGGAGCAAGGCAGGTTCTGGAGCAAGGCAGGTTCTGGAGCAAGGCAGGAATCAAACAGGTAGTCCTTTGACTTCAATGTCAAGGCCCAGACTGCAGGGCTGGGCAGGCTTATAAAGGCTGTGATAATCAGGTAAGCAACTGCAGCTGGACCTGATAATTGGTTTGAGTGGTTCTGAAATGCAAGGGCGGCCACTAGTGGTCGGCAAATGAGAATGGCACAGGTATGAAAAAGCCATGGTTCAGGCAGCAAAAAGGTGGTTCCTGACAAGGAGACACTGAAGAGTTATTGTGGAAACTGAAAGGGCTTCTTTACCATTGTTGTGTTGTGTGATTAAACCTTCAGAAGAAAGAATAAAATGACATATCATTTACTTAACACATACGAGAGTGCAATTAATGTTTCATCTAAGTGAAACAGCACCTTTTAGTGTAATACTGCTGGAGATGCCCCTTAATATCAAAGCACAACATTCTCATTCACTCTCTCTCAATGTCTTCTTACATTCTCTACTGACTACCTGTGTGTTCTTGTCTCATTTTCTGCATGTTCTGCTTCTTCTTTTGCCTCTTCTTTTTCTTCTGTCTTTCTCAACTTCTCACCAGTAACAACTTCGTTAACCAGGCCTCCCAGAGCACTTCTGCCCTTTTGCAGAAGTACTCAGAGAGGCCAGAATAATTTGGATTGAACCCCAGAGTGTTTCTGCATCTCTCTTCCTCTGCAAATCCATCTGCATTATTCCAGTTTCCCTGAGTACTTCTGCAAAAGTTAGGAGCCACTGAGGTTAGGAAGCATTGAGAGAGAGCATGAGACCCTGAAAAAGTTTAAAAAAAAAAAAAAAAAAGTTAAAAAAAAAATGAAATGCAAAGGGAAGGGTGTTCCACCTTAGAAGCCCCGGTGGAAGTGCCGGCAGCGGAGGTTGTCTACGCGTATCGCGCAGATATCCACCAGCTGCCGAAGAGAAGGATCCAGCAGCGCTGCGGGGGATCTGGAACCTAACCCTGCTTCTTTCCCACAGCAGGTCTAAATGGAAGAAAAATAAACACCTGCCCGGTGCCCGGAACTGCATGTCACGGGTGTCGGGCAATACGAATTGCGCATCCCCGCGCTAAACCCAGAATATAGGCCACACGCTCACTTTATTACTTTGTATTCGGGCAAATACAGTAATTCCCAGGCTTTCTCTCATTTTTGATTACAGTTTTTTATTGATCCTAGGAAATAAAAATGCTATTGATGGTGGAATTTAGATCAACCAACGCGTATATAATTCTAGTGAGTTTTTAACATTTTAAAATGGAACGTGTCTTCAAGACTTGTGTAATATTAATTTGGTATTGACTGTCAGAACTTGTAAAGAAAGGGTACATAAAACAATCTTCAAAAGCAGAATATTTCTGTATATGGGTTCTAGTTTTACCTTTTAATATACTAGCCATTATTATTCCAATTTTATGAAAAAGTATATTTGTTTTTGGCATTTTAGGTATGGTATGAACTGTCTTATTCAGTTTGAAGATTTTGCCAATGCCAACGCATTCCGGCTCCTGAATAAATATCGTAATCAGTACTGCACGTTCAATGATGACATCCAAGGTAATTTGCAAAATTGTTTCTAATTTTTAGATAAACCAAGCACAGAAAATAGGCTATTTGAATGTTTACATTATATCTACTTTTTCATTTTAATCATTATTATTTACCTTTTGTGTTTTCCCCTTTTACATAAAATAACCATTTGTTTCAGTGCTCTGATATTGATAATTGCTAGTATTTAATATAAGACTACCCTCTTTTGACTGAAACACGTGGGTTGATTTACTAAAAGCCAAGTTACCGTGAGAAGCAATTTTAATATTCATTATCATTTGAGTTGCTTTCGAATTAATGTGAATGACCATCATTTTTAATTTTACTACTTGCAGAAGAGCGCATAATAGCTAGTCAGGTTTACTCAGCTGCCAACTTACATACCCTAAACTGCGACCAACAAATTCCTCCATTAATAATACGATATATTTTTTAAATAGGGGAACCTCATGACCACTTATTAACCTGTTCATAACCAGGAGTTTTACTCTCATACAACATACTATTGTTTTATTTAAAAATCCATATAGGAACACAGAAGCAGGTATACTCTGTGCAGATCAGATACACGTTTGTAGAAGTGTGCATGCATGGGTGTACATAATTTTTCGGGCTGTCACTGAATACATGTGGCTGAGTCTATTAATCGGCTGCATAGTTATGTTAGCACTTTATAACTTAATAATAATTTTAATGCAACTTTCAAGATATTCCAATTATTCCCTTAAATCAAAGGTCTTTTGCTTTTTTTTTAGGTAGACACAAGTAAAAATCAAAGTTTACAAAAATATTTCAATACCTCCCAAAAGTTTTATAAAAGTATCCTATTCACCTGTGAGACTTAATTCTATACAGTTGTTCCTCCGTTTATGCAAAAGAATAGTGTAAATATACATTAACTACGAGGCATCTGGCAGGGAGTCCTCTGAGTTTTAGAACTTTTATTTTTCTTAAAGCTTTATAGGTTTTGAGAGAATAAGTCAAGTAATACAATACATTGCTAGTTCCACTGTAACTTTGTGCAGCAGGGACCTATGGCATGTTATAAACAGTGTGATTGCCTTGTTAATGTATCTCGTGATGCCAGATAGGAAGAGATGGAACGTGAAATCTTGAGGTGTGGGCCTTGCAATCCAAATGAACTTTTATATAGTGAAACTATGTGACTGAATGTTGTATGTCAAGAGACTAATATTTAGACACAGGTGCGGACTGCGTGCATTCTGACTTAACCGTCAGCCATTTTAACAAGGTGCAACAATCTTGTATTCCAATCTGATCCTCTTTTATTAGGAAATGCACCAGACATATTGTAGCATAATAAATAAAGGTGAAAATATAACAGTACTGCATTTAAAGTTAGTGAAACGTATCGCTACTGTGGTAATTGGGTTTTCTGCAAAGAGTATCGCAAACCTAATGAGGCAAATGCATAATAAATAAAGGTGAAAATATAAAAGTACTGCATTTAAAGTTAGTGAAACGTATCGCTACTGTGGTAATTGAGTTTTCTGCAAAGAGTATCGCAAACCTAATGAGGCAAATGCCGGTGGTCCGCAGGCAACATTGCTCAATACTTACCCACTCAAGTGGCACATCGGGTGCTGTAGTGTACAGGCCCATAGGCTGGAAATGCCTGACTTTATGCCACATGAGCATAAAAAAGTAACAGGAATCCTGTCAAATCCGTCTCATTACCCTCAGCCCGGCCCTGTTATCGAACATTTATCACCCCCAGCAGCAATCTACTTGGCCATTCTAGGGCAGCCAATAAAATACTAACATACTGTTTTCATAATGTATTTCTGCATATCTCAATGTACCCGTCACCATTTAAAATAGAACATTCTTGAGGAAACATGCTGTTTCTCCAAGGAAATGTTATATAAACTATGTTAAATAAATTAAAAGCAGAGCACACTAATTAAATAAGCCATATTGTTGAATTTACCAGATTCGTTCTTCTGTCTTTATTCATTCCATGGAAATGTCTAGATCAATTTGTTTTCCAAAATACATTCAGCGCAAATCATTCTGTAAATCCTTATGGAGCTTTATGTTTTGGTCTCTTTTTATGTACGGTCCCTCATTGAGTTGTGTTTACACAGTACAAATATCCATTTAAATATATTCAAGCTATTGATCTCATATGACATTGTGCACATTGTGTATACGTGGAAAAGAGGTATTTCATATCCCAGTATACGTGTAATAAACGGATGTACGCTGGGCCATGCTTTATGTTGGGCAAAATGGAGCCCCATTCTCAGAAATGTACCTGCTCCTGTCTAGAACTGCCATGCAAAAAACACAACTTTCTAGTGGTTTCGACACTTAGGAGCAAGAGATGGCCAATGGTTTGCTGGGATATTTGCCCTGGGCCCTGTACTGCCCTAGGAACTGCCCTGGATGCATTAGTCTTTTTCAAGCAAAGGGTTAGCAGTTTGATCTAAAATGTAGGTTTGCACAGCTTAATGTAATGAACTTTTTCTTTTCTTGATGTTGCTCTAGACAATAATTCCTTATATCAAATTTAACCTGTTCCTATTTATTTTATCAAACGGTTTTAATATTGTATCTGTTCAAATCCCCCCTCATCTTTTTGTATGGACAAATACATAACACAATATTTATGGTAGAAAGGTTTCATTCCATGACCTGTTTTTCTTGCGAGAGCAAAATAGCTAAGAAATGAAGAAGAAACAGAGGGTAGTTTACATCTTAAAACGAGCAAATGAAAAAAGAAATGTTGCAGTTATACTCAAAATAGCCACATATAGCCTTTGGTGGAACCCTGACAGGTACGTGTATTCATGTAAACTTTCCATTATCATCCATCTTTCTTATGCCTCAATGGTATGGATGAAGCAATGATATAGTCCTGAAGGACCTTTTAGTTGGACCATCACATTTCACTTTTTATTTATAAGAAATTAACTTCTCTTACTTAACTATTCTATTTTAAAAAATGGCATCGGATAGGTATTTGGCTAAGATGGCTACTAATTTTGTCTTCAGTTTTGTCTCATGTGTGTTATTAGCTCCACTGCTGTTTTTTTCACGGTATTGAAAGTTGAATTGGGATTACCATAAAATACCCAGACTACCCAGGTCCTCTTTCCAAGCTTAGATTGTCATGTGTACATTAGAAATAATATATTTTGTTACATCATTTAAATTAAGTTCAATAACGTATTTAGTATAATTGAAAAGTATGTTGTCATACTACTTAAAGGTTCCATAGTCCTGTGTTGTCTATCCTTTCACATATGGTGAACGTAAATAAGATACTGGTGAAACCAGCACAGCTGCCAATGTCAGCCGCACATCTGGCCAGCTTTGTTTTGAGTTTGATATCATCAAGCCTGCAGCCAGCAATTTCTATTAGGTACAATCTGATAAAGTTACTTTGGCCCACGCTAAAGTGGAAGCTATTTCTTTTGGCACGCATGCAACATAAGTAGGAAAACAAATTTCAGGCTACTTCTTTGACTTAATTTTTCGCCTACACTAAATCCCTTCTTGATGCACTGTAAAATATGTTATAGCAATAGTCACTCTCTCATGGCATTTATGAACTATATATATATATATATATATATATATATATGTATATATATATGTATGTGTGTGTGTGTGTAATGTGTAATGCACAACAGATTTAGATCTCTGTTTGCAGACATAGTTAAATACAGCTGAGTGGCACATTTAATCACCAGAGAGACCTCTCTAAAGCTGTAAATCACACCTCCCACACCCTTAAAAAATAAAACCAAAGGAAATATTAAGTGTTTTCCTGGCCAGGTGAATCCATTTTTTACTCATGGCTCTGGAGAAGAGGTCTTTAGACAGACAGTGGCTGAAAGATGTCTAGATGCAGACAGTGTTACATAGGACCAAACATCTTTCTACTGGTGTTCCTCCTTCTCCTTGACCTAACACTTATTATGCATTGTGGGTTTTATTCACAACTTATGTTTTATCTGCAACTTTCTCTTTTTTTGCGCTTATTTAAAGAAAGCATTAGATTACAAGTCATTCTGGTGACACACAACTGTATCAAGCACAGGATTTACTGCATATAAGTCAGGCTGGGGAAACAGGAACTAAGTACACTGATGCAAAATTTTAAATATTTTTTTTCGTTCTTTTCTATTGCAATTAACAGCAACCTTCTTGCTAGGTACCCTACTGACAATATACGGTATATTAACTTCTACAGAAAACAAAATAAATGTCTCATACCCTTGCATGCACTCGCAAACAACTGGCATATTAGTTGTATTTTAGCAGGTTAGGCCATCAACCACCTTTGTGTCTGGTCAATCTAGTCAAACCCTTACTTTAATCTAAATTAATTTAATTTATGGTATCTTATCTAGCAGTTTTACAGGTTCATTAATTAAATAAATACTTCAGTCATTCTGTTTGCCCTCCTTTTTTTCTAATGGCATTTACCTAGAACTTCAAAAAAACAGATTTTTATATTTTTATTACAATATTTTACCAAGTTAGTTTAAATTGGACTATACTTTATATTGCGTCTCTTGGCTTTCAAACTGGGCTGCCAAAACCATATGCAGAGCCCAAGAGAGTGATGTGCCAGATCTCAGGCTTTCTCAACTAAAATGAAGAATGTGGAAGAGCCAAGGTATTCCAGCAGGTGAGGCCAGACTCTGGGAGCATGGATAACCAACAAAATTCAAGACAGTAGTTTGGAAGGAAAACCATACAAATTATAGTGTTGACTATTGGAGGGGGACATAATCCATTGCTATAGGAATCATACAATAAACTGACAACTGGCCAAGTCTGTACACGAATGCACTGCCACAGAAATGAAACACTAGAGAGAGTCTGTAATGCAATTATTAACCCTGCCAAATCACAGTTAGAGACATAAAGAGTGAACTTGTAGGCTATATACACAAAAATAATGTTTATCACTTTTATAAAAAACGACCATTACACAGCATGAGACATCATATTAAAAAGATTAAATCCAAGAGGGTCAGGTTTCATTAACTCCTAACAACATGTACTTAAAGACACATTAATATAAGATTTTGACAAACTGAACAGAGGAGAGAGTAATATTTGTTCATAGGCCTACAGAGTCTTCCATCATTACAAGAATTTCACAGCTGTAGCATATCTGATTTGCATCTTAATAAGTGAGATGTGATGATTTAGTGCTCATTAAACATGTGTAGGTTTACAGAAAAACCTCAGTATATCTATTGAATCCAAACATTGTGTACATTTTCCAATTCAGAAAAGGCTCAGTATAGATTTTTGTCAGGCAGTAAAATAACATGGTCGCTGTAAAATCTTCTGCTTCTTGTGTGATTTGTTGGTTGTAGTCTCCAGATGATTTTGCCAAAATGTAATGTAATGTCAGCACAAGTAAACTCTATGAAATATGACAACTATATAACTCTCTGCTAGTCTGACAAGAAAGCCTTAGCATTAGCATACTGCTGTCTTGTGAGTATTTCTGATTTTCAATATGTCTTTAATATAAACAAATATGCATTATATACAGTGTACTTCAGCTGCGTATGAGACTCTGTGTGAAAATATATTGGCACTGGAAAGCTGGAGAAATGTATAATTCACTTATTACATGTCTATGCAAACATTGGCTATTAGTACTTTATGACGGAATGCCTGGAAGCCAAGAGAAGACATGTACATGCTGCCATAAGTATAAATATCTACATTTTTTAAATAAAGAGTAATATATTTTTCTAATTTTTAATTGCCCACAGCTTGTCTGTGGTTGACCAGCTGTTTTTAGTGTTTTACCAGGTGGGTTTTAGCTCTCCATGAAGCTCAGTGTCTGACTTAGGAAAGAGGACATCCTTACTATCATGCCTAACAAGGACACTTTGTTTTAGGCTGTGGTTTTTACCAATCCTTTTTAGTTAGCTTAATGACCCATTGATAGTTATTTATGGAACCAAGTATCATATTTAGATAATGAATAATGTAATTTATTTACACAATTCAATATAGAAAGTTATTTTGTTTCCTGCTGGTTATATACAACTTCGGTTTTTAGGGTTGTAAAAAGAAGGACTGCGGGATTTGTTTCTGAAAGAGGGTCCTGACGAGGCTAGATGGATAGTCGTGGCTGGACAGCACAGGGACGGGGCGCAGAGGCTGGGCAGCCCACGGACGGGGCGCAGAGGCTGGGCAGCCCACAGACAAGGCGCAGAGGCTGGGCAGCCCACAGACAAGGCGCAGAGGCTGGGCAGCCCATGGACGGGGCATACAGCAGGATAGACCTCAGGCAGGGCACTCTGTAGGACAGCAAAAGGATACTGGTAATAGTAATCAATGACAGAGTTACAACTAAAATCTGCAAGTGGACAAGCAACAAGCGGTATTAGTCAGACAGAGTCTTTGCATGCAGGGTGGAACTGTGACAGCTACATCAGGTATGGGGGATGTATTATATAAAAAAAGTACAAAATGTTTTTGTTTAATTTCTACAATTATCACTTCCACATTTCCATATTGTTTGCCCTAATAAGAATGAATGCTGCTGATCAGTAAGATCTGCTAAAACAAAAAGTGAAAATATCTATTTTCAAGGATAAGTGTATTGATCCAGAAGCTTAGTATAGCCAACAGTTTCCATGGTTACATGGGAAAAATGTCTGCATGCTGGCAGGTGCTCAGCTTACCAGCATATATGTACATGTATGGCTTTTAAGATACATTTATTAATTAGTTTGCTTTTGCAGTTTTACAATTATACCAGTAGTTCTGATGGTTTACCTAAAAGTAGGCATTTGTGAATAGTTAAATTTTTCCAGAAAAAAATATGGGTTCTCCTATATAAAGGGTAAGTTATCACATGCTATCATCTAAATTATACAGTATAACTATAGCAAAACTACAAATACCGTGTGGCTTTCCAGGGCGAAGACTGACTTTAGAATGCCAAATGTTTAAATAATAAAATTGGATTTTACCTATGAAATACATTATTATATTATAAATGAAAACACTACCCCTTGTAGTCATTATTTTAAACAGAGAAACTACTCTGTGGAAGTAGCTTTCAAACAGTAAAATACATGATATTGTTAAATAATACATGTAATTATAATTATGTTTAGGAATTACAGGTGCAGCATTTTTTTGGGGGGTTCTTTTGGTCATGAAATGTTATGGTATTGAAGGGTTTAAATTATAAACCTAGTAAGTTAGCATTAGGAAATGACAGTTCCTCCTCTTATTGTGGTATACTAATGTGGAATAGTGACAAATAGATTTGCTTGCTACAAATATATACATTTTAACTGTCTTGGCAGAAGTCCATATTCTTTCCCTTTGATGTGGTTGATATACAGTAATTGCTAATAGTTACTTTTCTTGGCTTCATGCCCTTCCATACATATTGATGTGAAAACATATGCGAGTTCATATCTGCTCGCTTAATTCAATCAGTTAGTAGTTGTTTTCTATTACTTTCAATGTATTCATTTATCACTAGTTTCATTCTAGAATCCACGGCCGCTAATTTAAGTTGAGAACAGAACTGCTAAACATGCATTTTCTACCAATGTTCAGACCAATGATTTAAAATGGTAATTGAATGGCGCCCAGCATTCCTATCATATTTCCAGAACTTTGTATTGCATTTCATTTATTCACTCCTAGTTCATCTACCTTTTAGTATATATTTCTGCTGTGTAACAGAATTGTTTTTTTATGGCTTCCATTCCACACGATCTACAGATTCATGCTAAATTTTAAGTACATTTGTCACATGCCTGACCTTTTTTAACTGCGGGCATTAAATTGAAACATTTTCAAAAGGTTTTTTTTTTCAGTCAATATGCATTTACTGTCAAGATGCATGAATGATGTATTGTAGAATCACTTGCTTATGCTTGAGAAATGCCATGAGAATGAACCAATAAATGCTCCTAATGAAAAAACAACCAAGCGAACTAGTAAAATACTATAAATAATTACATTTCCCTATGGATTACGTTGCAAAGAAAATGCACACGAAATCCCATGAAAGTAAAAAAAAACAAATATTGGAGAAAAAGAATACATAAAGATTACAGCGAGTATATTCTGTTACTACTTAGATTTGTATATATTCTCTTGGGAACTAACTGTAATAAGACAAGACAAAAAATAATCAAACGCAAAAGCATAGTGATTGGAATCTTTTATAGATGTTTCTTCATCTCATCTGAATGGCCAGGGTCCCCTCTTCTGACTGTTTGTTACTTGTATACTAGGCTGTTCATAATCCAAATGAAAAGCACAATAGTATTATTGTTCAATATATACATTTTTGCTATGTCTCTTTAATATTTACCACGTAAAGTCACATACTGACTTTTGTCTTGTTTTTCTCCTGTTCTGATTTATCATCCTCTGCATAGCATTAATTCAGCCTCTTTAGAACTCCTCAGATTCTCCTTTCCCTACATATTTTCTGAAATCGTCACACTTTCTCCACACCTGACATTTATCCTCTCATTCTGTGCCACCACTTTTTTATCATTACACAAGGATCTATGAAATAGCTAGACACCGTGTAATATCTGACAGAGGACTTCCAAGAAATTAATTTATTACATTTGAATGTTTTAAGACATTATAATGTATATGTGTATATGTTCTATTATGTTCTAATATTACACCAACATGCCGATTCATTAGCATACTGCCTTGCGGTGAACTGTAGAATTGATCAGTCTTAATCTGACTCATAGAAGGCTGTGGAGAAGCAGACCTCATTAGCATTGAGAGAAGCAGTCAGTTTAGTGTTGTGTCTGATCAGAAGCAGCCCAAAATATCACATGACTGGCTACAATGGCCGCCTCCAGGGATCTAGATAAAGGAAGTTTATTGGTATAAAATGAAATAAAACCAAGTTTTCTTTGAAGTAAATCTCTATTACCGAATACATCTGTTATAGTTGATACTTATTTTTCTATGAGACTTCTAAATTCAGGTGAATTCTTGTTATCAATGCTTCCAATCCTTTTTTGCAGGTACCGCAGCAGTAGCAGTCGCTGGGCTTCTTGCAGCCTTGCAAATAACAAAGACCAAGCTGTCTGATCACACAGTGCTGTTCCAAGGAGCAGGAGAGGTATTCTGTCTTCATCATAAATCATAGTAATACTTAATATATTAAGCCAGATATTCAAACCTGTACACATTTGTAACTTTATTTTCATTTTCTATTTTAAATGAATGACAAGAGCAGGTTGTTTATATTTAATATAAAGATAGATTACTTATTTAAACACTGGCATTCTTTTTTTAATATAGTTTATTCAATGACTGACCTTATCATTGTGGAGAATAAAATCTTTCTGGGTAAATTGCATGTATGAAAATAATATTTTTGCATTTGTGTTTATCAATCATGCCACAACTTTCAACGTGGTTATTTTTAATTGCATCTTACAATGCAGCCACTTGTTTTGCTGTGGTGATAGAAAACCCAAGACTTTTGCGTTCAGTGGTCACCATTCTTTGCCCTGGCACTGTTTAAAGTTGCATATCATTATCCTTATGCTATGTATATATATTTTGAACAGGCACCTATGTTTATACTATGGTCCTTACGGTTTATGAGGCCAGCTCTGACATTATATATATATATATATATATATATATATATATATATATACATATGGTACAGTACCAACTTAAAGAGGCTATAAACAGCATTATGTGCATGCTTTCAAAAGTCCACATTTTTATACCTGATTTTCAGTATGACTGCCCTTTAAAATATTTGTCTCTAGATGAAGATCGATTCATGCTTTTGTATAATAAAATATATTTTGTTAAAGGCTGCTATGGGAATCGCTGACCTAATAGTTATGGCAATGGAAAAAGAAGGGACTCCCAAAGATGAGGCAATAAAGAAGATATGGATGGTGGATTCCAAAGGATTGATAGTAAAGGTAACATGAGTGTCCTGTACTTCTAATTTTCACATGGATTTTATGCATTTACATAACTTTTACTATCATAACCATCTTGCCTAAGTTGGATAGCATTAAACTACCCTTTACAGGTAGACATACTTTCCAGCCCAAGGGGCAGGTCTAGCCAAGTGGCCTGATAATAAATCAGCACGAAACACATTTGGCTGGTATATTGAAAGTTAGTTATTTAAGTCTATTGTGGATTACCTTGCCCTTTAAGTGTTATAAATACAGTACTGAGGTTTAAAAAAAAGACAGAGGTTTAGTGTTCTAATCTAAAATATGCCGTTGCTAGCTTTGTAATTACTAGTGGTTTCTTCTGTTTCTATTATAATCACAAATCTGAATACACACCGCCTTTATATGTTATTTTTTTGTGTCTGTTTTTGTTTTGTTGGCTTTGTAAATAAGACTCGAACCCAAGATGGTGGCTTTTTCCATTTTAACTGTTGCAGTAAACTTGACTGTGCTGTTCTGGTACATAGACAGATATTCAAAATAAAATAGGCTTAGGGATCTTGGATTTCAGACCCACTCTAGGTCTCTCAGACACGGTGGGGGGGCCCGCTTGCTCCTTCCTAAAGGCATTTGTTTTCTTGCCCTAGTACCCACAACTCATGAAGGCAGTCCTTTACAAAGACCATGCATGCCCATCCTATAATATATTTTAAATAATTATTTGGCGATGGGTAACAGATAAACAGGCTAGAAACAGTATGGTACAAACAGGTGGATGGAGTGTGTCTAGAAATCATTAGAATCACATTTAAGCCGCTCTAAACATGTGCACAGACATCCTTATAGCAGATCTCTCCTTAACATCAGGAAAGTCAAAGTTAATACCTTTTATTGGGCTAACATACGAAAAAATGTAAATTTACATAAGCTTTTGGACAATAACTTGTGACCCCAAAAGCATATGTAGCTTTACATATATTTCTATCTTGGCCCAATGAAAGTTATGAAGTGACTCCATTTTCTCTTGGGAAGAAGTTTAAAACTATTGGGACAAAAACCAAACCAAATAATAGCCACTGAAATGTAACTGAAACTTCATATCACACACACTACAATCGAGCCCATTATATTGTATCCTGTGTTTAACGATATAATTTTGCATAATCCACTTGAGTGATTGCGTAAGAGGTATTTCATACCATCGGTAGGATGATATAGGCATTTTTAGAAGGATGGCCTATTTTTTCCATGTGGGATTTTAAATGCAGGGCTGTGATGAATACCTCGCCTCTCTTCCGAAGAGAAAGGCTGTAATTTTGGGATGTGGGAACACAGCTGTAACATGTACTATGTGTAAGCAAAGCTGAATAAGAGGGTAATCCAAGAATCACTTTAAAAATGGTAACATAAGAAGTTGTATTAATTTAAACTTGCTTGCTTCTTCCGTATTGATTCCCCAGATTTAACTCAAATAGTGTCATCTCACCACTTCATATTATACTTCTCCCCTTGGCAAATGAAGACTGTAGATACCGTCATGACTATCACAAAGAGCAGAAGCTCAATGTAACATAACTAGGACAGCTCTGGTTCCTAAAATTATGTGTCATTTTATATTCATCTCTATGGGTGTACCTCTTTATGGCTCCTAAAGTTATGAAGCTGGCTCCCCTACTTGTCTGTTTGCTTCTTACTTCTACACAAATTGGTCTGGCCACGCTTTTGGGCCTTTGTAGACCCCAGTAATCTTTCTTGTCACTAGTGGGTAACTCTGAAGTCAAGGTGATATCTCTTGTGTCCATATAAATATTTATTTTTACATTTCATTTTATTATTTTTTGAGGAGAGAAAACCTCTCCTTCTTCTTACTTTGAACTCCCTGCCTATTTAGTTTTCTCATTTCTCAGTGACAGGGGGTCTCATCAGAGACCCCAGAAGGTCTACACAGACCTGGGAACTGTTACACTGGGTGATACTGGCTTCTACTGACAGAGGGGATTCCAGGCTGTAAGCAGACATCTTGACCTCTTGTGCAGTGTCTCCTACATGCAGCCATATGTTGTGCAGGCCTTCTGTAAACACTGCTAATCTTGTATGAACATACCTGGGAACTCTTCAGGTTTTGCCAGGGAGACTCCGGGAGAAGCACCGCTTCTTTTGTTCTCCGGGCTGATGCCCGAATACTCCGGGTTGCAAGAGCAGGGTCCTGACATGCCCCACACCCCTCATTTCCCCCTTAACTGGGGGTGTGTCCCACAACTTCAGCAGGACCGCCCACTGAGGTCAGCGTTACCACCCACTGTCAGCAGCAGGACCTCTTGGGACGTCACATACACATAAAATGCAATAATCCTAAAACTGCCATTGTTTCCGCAATTCATTTTCGTAGTAAATCCATTAATTTAACTAGTTCTCCTTAAGGGAAACATTTCAGACCCTTAACTTATTCACCTAATTGAATTTCTCCCCGGTGGCAAAATTAGCTTAAAATAAATTATACTACCACACCTAAAATAAACCATAATGAGTTTTTTGAAAACCAGATTTCAAAATGTTTTTGGGAAAAAAAATCCCAAATGATAACATTTTCCTTTTTCATACTAAAATCACAGTGTTCTGTAACTCATGACTGGAAAATGTATCAGCTCCCATGGCCATTATTTCTGGATATTTCCCATACCATACTCCTTTGCAACCACCCACCCATAGTGCATGTAGGGAAGCCATTCATTTTTCCATTGGCCAACATAATGTTGTGGGTTGTATTAATAGTTATAAATGTAGATTTTGCATTTGGCTATTTGCTGTTGAAAACCTGTCTTTTATTAAAATTCAATAACAGCCATTAATAGAATGTGATCTGAACGTAATGGCAATAATGCTTAAGAAGGCATATTATTCTGGAAAAGAAGTGGCTATGCTAAAATGCACTACCGCTATATCTGCCACAAGCGGTGGAGGGAGTTAAATCATACATTTCAGACCACCAGTAGCAAGTATGAAATCCTTGATTAAGTGCAATAAAGGGCTTATAATCCTTGTAGGTTGAGACGGTTGGCAGAAAAGATACTGACAGATGAGGAAAAAAGTAACTGCACTTAATTAGTATCTCTTCAGTAACCTGAGTTTTGGTCCGTGATACTTCCATGGCCCCTTCCTACACATTTTTTAACATTTAGAGTGGTGATGACTTTAAGTCTTAGTGATCATTAACTGCAAACACCTACCAATAGGTAGAAAGCTGTTGCCAATATAAATACAGAATTAACGTTTGGTATGATTATATATATATATATATATATATATATATATATATATATATATATATATATATATGATACGTTTAAAGCAAAATCAGATTTTTATCCAGTTAATTCTAAAAGTCCAACCCTTCATGCTTTTCATCAAACAGTAGAGGAGATTTAAATACACCAAGTTCTAATTTAGCACTAGTAATAAGGAATTCTGACAAGGGCTGAGCGGTAGTAGTTATGGACAGGCAATATATAATAAGGAAGGAGGATCCACGGGGGTATACTAAGTTACATTTTAGTTCTACATTAAGGGTTCAGGAACAATTCAGGTCTTTGGTTGGCGATGGCCTTACTCAAGTGTTATTCAGTAAGGAAGTAGTCCTTAGTGGTGGAATATCCCGTAATTGCGGTATTCTACCACCTACCTAAAGCTCACAAAACTCTACACCATTAGCCATCATCATTAGCCGATTCCCACTCATATACTTTAGCAGGTAGAGCTATTTTGGAAGCAATTATTCAAAGTTTGGGGAACATTTTTTCTGTAACATTAACAGGCATTTTTATGTTTTTTGATGAAAGCATACAAAATATTTAATCAGTGGTATTTCGACACTCTTGGTGGACTATGATTTTGGTTCCTCCTTTTGTGTAAGACCCCCCCACCAGGGTTAACATCCTCAATATTGAAATGTTCTTATTATTTTTAGTGTACTGAGACACCAGTAATATATCATTGCTCCAATAAGGTGTCTGTAGCCCCCCCCTACTGCAGCAGAGTTTACATAGTTTGTCAGGGCAGTCTGGTTCTGATTCCTTATGTAAATGGATGTTTCCATTTTGTTTAAGAAGCGACTACTCAGCATCTAATAAATCTCAATTATGGGTGTAATAAATCAACAGAAGGATGGGATCTACTTTCAAGCACTAGAATAGTCCAATGACCAAATTTCTCCAAGGGGTGCTTTATCTAAAAAAAGGTTGTTGGCTATGCTATTATTTATTACAGATATCCCTACAGCCATTGCCAGAATGTATATGTATACATTCAGGGGCCTTTAGAAGACTTTAGTGCCACCTTCTGGAATATTAGAACATAGCACAATGCGCACACACACTGTCACACTGCCACAATAGTTGGGTATTAAGATTATTTTATAAGGCGGAATATTATTTAATTAATAACCTGTATAACTGACATTTATTGTGATTATTATATACAGCAAACTCTCTCCCAGGGTACTGGAAAGAAAAGGCATTGTTGGCTGCTCTGCCTGTGTTAGAATTTTCTGTTGAATATATTGATACTTTATGCTTCAATAGGTAGCAGCTTTTCAGCCATTGATTATCACCCAGAAGAGTCACTCTCTATTCACTTTCTTTCCCTGAAATATGTGTATAATAATAACAATAAGATATACACAATAAATGGAAGGTTTGTCCAATTTCCGACATAAAAAAGGTGGTTTGGAAAAGTCTGTCTGTAACAGTTTGTCAACAGTTTATATTCCACATACAATAACGGTTCATCTACTATGTCTCAAAAAGCATTGTGCTCTGATGAAAGTCCCCTATTATATCCTGAGCTTAACCATATGAAACATTTTCATACACCCTCTGTGATGACCTTGTATTTGCTCTTAGGGAACAAGTGACTACAGTGTTGTTACAATCGAACTGTTGAGAAGCTATAAGACAGATATAAACAACGTTGCTATGGAAAAAAAACACCATATAGTTGTAACAATCGCTGCACTGGAAACGTTGTTAATTAACTAGTTTTTAAGCTTTCATTTGAAATAATACGCATTCCAAGGGCTTGCTTTTTGTTTATTGTTTGTGAGGAGGTATAACACAAAGGCACAATATTAAATATCAAAAAAGATCACTGAGCTAAGGGTGTTCCACTGAAATTGCCTGAAACTGTGAACTTCTGCCCTATTGCCATGAATAAATAATCTTTACATGTAAAGACAGAGTCTATAATAACAGCAGAAAATCCATGTATATGATATGAATGTAAAATATACCATAAAACAAGTCAAACTGATGGCCTTTGCCTAGGAAGTACTGAATTTCAATCTTTTCTGCAGATAGGTATGTGCTAGTTTCTAAAAAAAAAAAAATCAATTTAATTATATATAAATATATATTAAATAACAGTATTGTCCATATTTATTATATATATAATCACTGTCCACATAGTGCTTACGGAGAAAAGCTGCCATGTTGCTACATTGTCACTAGGGTTGGGAGATCTTTGCGATTGTGATTGTTAATGATTAAATGGTTTCCTGGTCTTATATTACTGCTTATCTCTCTTATAGGGCAGAACATCTCTAACGCATGAAAAAGAACGCTTTGCCCATCCACATGAAGAAATGAAAAACTTGGAAGACATAGTCAAAAATATCAAACCCAGTGCTCTTATAGGTACTCCTTTTTTGATCAATCAGACAATGTTTGCAAATATTAAAAGAATAAAAAAATTTATTAATAATAGCTGTAGGAACAGTCTGTTACATGCAATGATTGTATATTTCATTTTTCATTTTATGTACAGGGTGCCAGCATATTCTATACCTTCAATTGGTATATTAAAGTCATCCAACATATAGTATATATATATGGGTAGTAGAAGTATTATTATCTTCTACAGACACCAGACAAGCCAGAAGGCATGTTTTTCCCTCAGAAATCTCATGGTGCTGCCACACCCATAGGGATTCTGGGTAGGCGCATGCAAATAAGGTTTTGTCTAAAGCGGGCAATTAACCTTGTTAACCTTATTTGCATGTGCCTACCCAGAATCCCTTGTGGTTGTGGCAGCACTATGAGATTTCTGAGGGAAAAACAAGCCTTCTGGCGTGTCTGGTGTCTGTAGATGAGTGTCTAATAATACTTCTACTACCCCTTAAATTTAAATGGAAGAGTTTCCATCACCTTTACCCACCATAACTTATGTAATGGTATATATATATATATATATATATATATTTATATGTGGGGAGAGAAAAACACAGCTTCCTGTTTGTCTCCAGGTCTAGGGGTGCAACTGAAGTATAAGCCACCTATTGTTTTTGAGAAACCTTCATATTGTTAATTTGTCGTAATTTATGTAGTGTTCTTTGTCACTGAGTACTTCTAAAAAGAGCATATGTGTGCCTTTGTTTTTAGGTGTGGCAGCTATTGGAGGTGCATTCACTGAGCAAATAATTAAAGAAATGGCTGCCCTCAACAACAGGCCAATCATATTTGCCCTGAGTAACCCGACAAGCAAAGCAGAGTGCACTGCAGAGCAATGCTATCGTCTGACTGAGGTAAAGTCCTTTGGTAATGTTCCAATGTTGTGTCTTGTGTAATGAGTGACTAGAAATGTTGTGCCCAATTGGAAATACAATAAACTCAGGATCAACACATATAGAGTGCGAAGCTAGAGGTGCAGTATGGGGAGCATACATTTTGAGGTATATTATTTTATCAAAGTTCATGGGTCCAAAATCTCTTACACAATTTAAAAGCATGTATGCTCAGGGTCACTGGTGAAAGAATGCAGCATTTCCTCGATGCTTGGATGTGCTGGAAAATGGCACTTCTATGCAAGCCTTCAATACGAGTATAGAATGGTCATGACATTGCCATGTACCATGGATACAGAAAAATGGAGAAATCGGTTTGCACAAACAAAAATATTGAGACGTTTCAGCTATCTCTTTATCAAAACAAATACACATGTAACTTCAATAAAATAGCCAGACTAAAATAAATGACACATTATATATATATATATATATATATATATAATACAAATTATAAGATTATATTCACAGAGAGCCGAATCTGAAAAACACAGCTGTACCATACACCAGCCATCAGATGCTGAGTTATTCATTGGAGGAAAGTCATGTGCCTTGTCGCCCTAGTGGTTGGTCATATGACATTAGGCAATCTTATACACAAAACTGGCATAAGTACCCTTTTAGCTGCCAACAAACCTGTGATATTTAGGTTTATATTGTTATTTAAAAATGGTGTGCCATGTGCAATATGCCTCTATACATAGCTTAGTGAACTTTGTATGAATTCTCTTTATTTTCTTCACCTTATGGAGATGACTTTAAGGCTAGTGGTTGCCAAATATTGTAGTATACATGCAGCCACCAGCTGGATAGGTATTGCTGCACACCACATTGTGCAGCTGCACATATCTAGCCAGAGGCAAATCAGACTGATCTCACCCATAAGGGCAGTCCAGACCCAAAATGAACACAGCAACCACAAACACATGTTTTGGCCTCTCATAGGCCTTATCTGTGTGGCACAGCTGGTATCCCTCTAGCTGCAGTGAGCCAGGAACCCATGTCTGGGCATACCCCGAATAACCTAAGGTGAGAAAAACAAAATGGGAGCCACATCTTCTAGGCTCTGGCTAGATATGTGCAGCTGTACAATGTGGTGTGCAGCAATACCTATCCAGCTGGTGGCTGCATGTATACTACAATATTTGGCCTCTGAAATGGTAGAGATGAGCAGAAATGGTGATGCCCCTCCCGAGTAGGCACCTTTCTATAAGACAGGCTATATAAGCACTGTATGTACTCAGCCGGAAATGTGCATACCTGGGAACTTTTAGGGTCCAGTACCCAGAGCCCCCTTAAGGGATGTGGCCAGGACTACCCGCTGACATCAGTGGGCGTTTTCACCACCCCCATTAAAGGAGGAAATAGGCAGGGAGTGGGAGAAGAATTCAGGTTTCGACCTGGAGAACCAGAGCGCCACAACCTGGAGAGTTTACAAGTATGGATGTGTGGCTCCCATTTTGTTTTTATCACCTGGGGTAACTAGGCAGCATTATCATACACTGGTATTTGCACGGTGTGGCAAATGGCCAGTCTGGACCTGCCTGTGTGACATCTTAGCCAGACCATTTCATTAAAATTGTCCTTCATTTCCTGGGAACTCTCTTAGTGAGTATTGCATCGGAATCCTGTTGTCAGCTCAAGTAGAAAGTTGTTACACACTTTCCGAACATGTATCATCACATTACAATTAAGATATTGCAAAGCATCAAAAACATTTGATATGGCAACTATGAATAGTCAATTTTATGTGAATACTCAAGGGAAGAGGAATAGAAAATGTTATTATATAATGTTGTACAAAGGCAATCATAAGTGGAATTGTGACAGATTCCCTGACGTAGTACAACATTATAAAACATGCTGTTTTGCAGAAAGGATGAAAGGTACTATTTGAGGGAAAGTTTGGTGGGTAAACAATCCCATAATCCACAATCAGAAGCTAAAAGGAGGTGTTGGTTATTGAAGGCCATAGTGAGCCCACTGCTAGTATAGGCTATGTCTGTCAAGCAAGGCCTTTGATGTATATTAGTAAAATAAAAGAGCTTTCACCACATTCTGTGAACCGTCTCCTAATAGTTTAACTTGACAGGGTGTAACACAAACTCAAAAGCTGTTTCTGCACTACACAAATATGCTCAGCTATTAGATATTTACAATATAATGCCCTCATGGACACCACCGTTAATGGATAAGCATCTGCCTGTGTTTGTTGACACTACAGGTAGCAGACCATGGGCGAATTCCCAATGTTACTGAAAGGGTCCTATTCATCCATACTCCCAGTTAACACATTGGCATTGAAACAGGAGCTAATTGCCTCAATTCATCTCAGCATCCTTTCTTCGTGTGTATAACTGGTCTCTCTTCTGGCCCCAGCAGCGTGCAAGAAGGGGAGATGTGTTTTGCATGTCAGTACATTTAAATGTTAAAGGGCAGCCACCAAACGCTCATTAGCTTCGTTAGTCATGGGTGTGAATATCATCTGTGTAAATAAAGATTTGGGGCGTTTGCATACTACATTCCATGATTATACATGCCCATTATTAATAATTATTAATTATAATTTTCTTTATTATATCACCAAGTATCAAACAGATTATTCCTCAAAATCCCCTACTCAGCATTCAGAAAGTTAGAACATTCAGGGGATGTGTGATGTTAGGTCCATTAGTCTGAGTACATGCAGTGTCAAAATAAAAACTAGCCCATCTCTAGGGTTTTGCCCTTATTATTACACCATTAGTAAATATGCCTTCCAACTGCATGAATGTTTGAATGGCAAATTAAGTGAAATATGTAGTACTTCTGTAGAGTTTTAGACATTTCATTCTCCTGTCAACCTATGTGTAAATTCCAAAGCACCTGGAATCACAACCCAACACCGATCATCCTATTTTTCAATGCAGATACTGGTTAAGTTAAAAGTTTCGGCACCTTGCTATCTGCTTGCTTGTTTATTACGTTTTCTCTTCCCTACAATTATCTCAATGCTTTCCTGGGGGATGTCGTGGCTTTTTATAATAAGCCATTCATGGTTTAACTGTTACCAAAAAAAAGGGAAACAGTTTAGGTAAATACAGGTACTCTTTGACAGGTCCTGGTTATATACAATCTTCTGTGACTGCGCTCACGACATTACTGTCATTATTACTTTACATTATTACATCTCCTTATATTGTGAGCTGCAGTATTCAGGTCCCTTCTTTATCTTTTGATTTAGATTAGTCATTAGCATGTATAATACATTGTAAAGCATTCTGGGACAATATTTGCATAACAAAAATAAAAGAACATAGTAATAATACACATAATAACATATGAATATAGCACACATGGGGATAAGATGTAGTACTGTTTACGTTATCACATCCCAAACACTGAATCGGTAAGTAACCTGCGCAGGTGAAGAGACCTAAGCATATTCAATATACCACCTTTCTGGCTAAAAAATAAATGGATGTAGTCATGTGATGATCATCCCAGCCCTAAAGACTTAAAGCTTACCTTCAAATTTGTATTGGTTACGATGTTGTCTTTATGGTGCATATCATGAATGGGTTAATGCTTTGTATGAGAAAAAAAATATTTTATCTTTGGCTATTGACGTCTTGCCCATTCTTTTGTTGGAACTTGATGGGGTCCTAATCTAAGATCAGGCATTATCTGAGTCCCATTCAGGGCTGGAGCAAGGATTTTTGCCACCCTAGGCAAAACACAATTTTGTGGCCCCTGGCTCCACCCACACAAGCCCCTCCCCATTTGCCACACCTCCCCATAGTGACCGCGAGCCACGCTTACTGAATGAGCGCGGCCGGCAGCTGCAGCCTGCACTGCCTGCCTCCCATCAAGTGACCGCGAGCCGCGCTTCTAATGAATGACCGTGGCTGCTGGCTGCACGGCTGCTGGCGCCCCCTCCAAGTAGGCGCCCTAGGCGGGGGCCTACTTTGCCTATAGGTGGCGCCGGCCCTGGTCCCATTTAAAATCATTATGCATAATGCAAATAATGCAAGGTATTATATCATCTCTTTGTGTAAATCATGTCTTCTCAATTCCATTAGTTAATTTCTAGCCACTTAACTTTTTAGGCTTTTACAACCTAAACCGACCAGCCATATAATTATGACCACTGACAGGTGAAGTCGGTAAGACAGTGGATGGGATATATAAGGCAGCAAGTGAACATTTCATCCTCAAAGTTGATGTGTTAAAAGCAAGAAAAATGGGCACGTGGGCATAAGAACTGGACCATGGAGCAATGGAAGAAGGTGGTCTGGTCTGATGAATCATGGTTTCTTTTACATCTCGTGGATGGCCGGGTGTGTGTGCGTCGCTTACATGTAGAACACATGGCACCAGGATGCATCCATGTAGTCCCTACCTCGCAACTTACAGGACTTAAACGATCTGCTGCTAATGTCTTGGTGCCAGATACCACAGCACAACTTGAGAGGCCTAGTGGAGTCCATGCCTCGACGGGTCTGGGCTGTTTTAGCGGCAAAAGGGAGAGACCTACACATTAGAGGACTGCATAAAAACACTTGCTGATCAGTGTATATAAACACTTTATTTTGATATCTGTCTGTTATTAGAGAAACAAAGCTATATCAACATATTATACCCTTAATACCCTTCTTGCAATTTTTCACCACTTTCCATATCCTCATATTATGCCCTGAACCAGGTGCATGAATGCTGTGTGGGTAATGACATTAAAATACATCACAATGCTCCTGACTTCTTAATAGTAAAACATGCAACATAACAAAAGTTCTAATTTGGTTTTATTTTATTAATTCACAGGGACGTGGAATTTTTGCAAGTGGAAGTCCATTCGATCCTGTCACTCTCCCAAATGGACAAACCTTGTATCCTGGGCAGGGCAACAATTCCTATGTGTTTCCAGGAGTGGCCCTTGGAGTTACTGCATGCGGAATGAGACACATAAGCGACGAAGTCTTCCTCACCACTGCGGAAGTAAGAACACCGATGTCAGCAGCTGTGTTTCCATATTAGATGGAGGGTCATGTTAAGTGCACAGGACTGGCAAAAGCTTTACAATCATAACACTGAATACGATTATGTTAACTTTTAATTTTAATGGCTACTGAGCCCAAGTGGTCCCCTGCAGAGAATGAATGCATTATAGTTAACATTGGAGAGTGGGAATGTTCCAGTTGTCATATAAACTCTCCCAGGCATCTGACATCACTCTACAATAGATGTTTGAGATTAAATATAAATATGGGCATATAATGTTTTTTATGCTTGTAACTGGTCCAGCAAGTTTGTTTGTCTTAACTTGGTTAAGCCTTTAAGGAACACCAATAACTTTATGATATGTTGGAATGATGGAGCATTGCTTACAGTTCCATTACATGTCCAATAAGTGCCTTTGTACTGTGTTAGAATGATTAAGTATCCATTGTTTGTTAATTAATCATTCAAGGGACCCTGTCTAACAAAAACTTACTTTCTTGCCTGCCCCTTGATAATCACCTCCACACCTACCTCCCTACTTATACCCAGCTAAAGCCAGTATAAAACAATTTGATATCAGAAAAAAAACATGTATTTATGATGTTGATGATGTTATTGTATGAATCCATAAAGCAGATATTTCTTATAGTTAATAATAATAGGATAAGATTCTTGAACATCTAAAGTCACATGGGTTTCAAGATCAAGAAAACATGGGTTTACCTCAGGAAGATCATGCCAAACTAATCTTATTGATTTTTTTTTGATTGGGTGACAAAGCAATTGATCAAGGTGATCAAGATGTATCTAGATTTCAGGCTTTTCAGGCTTTTGACACCGTCCCACATATCATATCATAGATTTAGGCAGTGGCTGAGTGACAGACAACAGAGGGTTGTAGTCAATGGAGTAAATTCTGAGAAAGGTCTTGTAACCAGTGGGATACCTCGGGGATCTGTACATTGACCCATTTTATTTAGTAATTTTATTAGTGATATTGCAGAAGGCCTTGATGGAAAGGTGTGTCTTTTTGCTGATGACACAAAGATTCACAATGCTTCATGGATTACAGGATAAAACTTACCAGGAAAGGTTAAATGATCTTAACACGTATAGCCTGGAACACAGATGTGACAGGGGGGATATGATAGAAACATTTAAATACTTAAAGGGAATCAACATGATAAAGGAAGTGAGTATATCTAAAAGAAGAAAAACTACCAGAACAACAGGACATGCTAGAGGGGCAAAAGTTTAAAAGTAATATTAGGAAATATTACTTTACTGAGAGGGTAGTGGATGCACGTAACAGACTTTCAGCAGAAAAGGTTAATAGAATGAAGGATTTTAAGCATGCATGGGATAGGTATATGGCTATCATAGAAATAGTATAAGGCCGGGACTAAGGAAAGTAGTATTGGCCAGACTAGATTGGCCGAATGGTTCCTATCTGCCCTCACATTCTATAATAATAGGGATTCTTTAGGGGTTCATAGACTGGGTTTTCAGGCGAAAGCATGCTTACTGCTCACCTATAACTTATGTCTGTTATGATTAAAGACATGGTTTTGTATTTCTGGACAGTGAATTGTTTAATTAAGATATATTTATCTTATCTTCGTCGCCGCGGTTGCTTCTTTTTCTGCGCCTTGATTATTTTACAAATTATGAAGCAGATGATACCCAGCATGTGGAAATCTTGGCTAGTCTACAGCATCAAGTCCTGTAGAATAACATTTTAATAGGATTATCTCTGAAGTTAGTTTGGTACACCACCAGCTGTGCCAGAACTATTTCATTAGTTTATAAATCCTTGACATTTTTGTTCTGCTTGGTAAAGCTCATAAAAACAGGGAACATAGCTTGTCATCGCTGTGAAACTGTCTGCAATTAGAAGGTATTACAGCTTGAAATACCTGGCATTTATCAACTCCAAAGAGCGTTATATTGAATTTTGTTCGGCTTTAGAAAGAGAACACCTGAATGGCAGCCTGTCTTTCTTACAATAAATGAACTGTTGCTTAAATAAACTCTGAACACAGAGGTGGCAAAGCATGATCAGGCGCACAGCCTTGCTGACTCACAAATCAAAACGTCGCTCAAAGTTGATTACTCTGTGCTGAATGAGGAACGATACCTCAACTCTAAAGCGAATCGGTCAGTTTTCCCAGTTCCTACATCTTACGGTTCTGAATAACCTATGTAATGCTGCACGTTAAAATAGCCAACATATCTGCTTTAAACCACCCAAGATCTGCACAATGCTTCCTGTCCATTCAGTTGTCTCTCAGTTGTTGTTAAGCTGCAGGGGGTTGTGGAGTGTAGCGCAGCAACGGGAGAGTCAGAGAGGAGATCCACAAAATTGTATACCATAGAAAAAGGCACATCCAAAATAGTAGTCAAGGCAATCCAAAGGTCGGGGCAGGCAGAGTTCAGAGAGTCCAAGGACGAGAGCCAAAGGGTCAAAACCAGGAATTCACTCAAAGCGAGGCTTTAGCGGAGATGGGGTAACGGTAACAGCAACAAGGAATGTAGCTCAATTAACAAGCATCTGAATGAAGGGAATGCAGGTCTTTTATAGTGGTAGCAGGTGTAGACTATTCCCTCTCACACCTGGTTTCCTCCCCCTTGTATCTCAGAGAGAGGTGCTGGGAGAACACTCCACCTTTATTCCCAATCAGTGAGCACCTCCTCATGTGTTGTAACACCCCCGGGTGTCAGACCACGCCCCCTCACAACCAGAAGTGCACACGCTTGTCAAGCACCGACCTCGCCCCGGGATTCCTCGCCTCGTGGGTGCAGCTGGTGTTCAACTAGCCCCTTGTGGAACGACTGCACGTCCGTGTGGTAGACCGCATCCTCTGCCTCCAGGGCCGGCCCAAGGCAAAATGCTGCCTGGGGAGAATTTTAAAATGCCGCCCCCCCCCCTTTATCTACCCTTTCTCTCCCTCCGTCCCTGCCGCCCCACCCCCTCATTATCTACCCTTACCCCCCCCCCTTGTACTTACCTTTCAGCAGTCCTGCGGCGAGTCTCCCTGTTCGGTCTCGGTGCCGGCTTGTAATGCTGAGCGCCGCAAATGAGGTCATCTTCTGGCACTCAGCATTACAAGCCGGCACCGAGACCGAACAGGGCTTGGGGCGGCAAAGTGCCGCCCCTTCAAAAGTGCCGCCTGGAGCGGTTGCCCCACTCGGCTCCATTGTCGGGCCGGCCCTGTCTGCCTCGATTCCTCTGCCACGTGAGGTCGGTGCGGGGCTCTGACCCTGACATGCTGGTTGTTGATTGGCCTTGTTGAGTAGGGAAGAAGAGATGAGAGAACTTCAGAAAGGGAAATTGAGATGCTAGTTGTGTAAAATTCTATGGCTATGTATTTATATGAAGAGTAACATTCCTAAACACAGTAATGGACTTCACATTAGTAAAATGACATTTTTATAAAATGTTTCTACACATACTCCTGAAGTTTTGCTACCTTAAAATGAAAAATATTTATATGTTTTACTCTTAAGTGCCTTTTGTGACTAAATAAGTAAGAAAAAGTGTATTTTTTTTTCAACTTTCTTCTGAAAGTCTTTATTACTCACCTACTAATGCTAGGAAATATTCCTCGTTATGAACTATATTGTCATATCTGGGACTTGCTTAATCTATGCTGCTTCATCACATAGGCATATCTGGAAAAGTTCGAAATGAGCAACTCATCAATTGTTAACCGAATGGATTTAATACCAGTTCTTGTGGAAACCTTGACTTGTTATGATTATTACTATTATTATTATTATCTTTTTTTTTATATAGCGCCAACAATTTACGCAGCGCTTAATACAATACATATATTGAAGGGGTATGACAAGACGAGAGTTGACAGACTAAGACAAACCAATACATTAGGTGGAGAGAGCCCTGCTCGCAACCTTAGAGATTATACTGAAAGTAATATGCTTCAAACAGGGATATCAACCATGCTTCAAACAGGGATATCAACCATGCAATACTTGTAGCAAAAGCACTATTTACGAGTCCTGGATTAGTAGATTAGGAGTTCTCCATTCAGTTTGCTGCTGCCTTGCTCTATTTTCCCCTACTCCCGGGGTTGCCACACTCATGCACTTCCATCTATGAAAGGCCGCTGTTGCCTGGGTCAGCTGTTAAGCTTTTAAAACCTCACAAGGATCTGCAAATTCAGGTTGTCAAAAGTACATGGCCATATTTTCAGGGTCACACAGTCTGGAAGTGACTCCAATCTTTAGCTGTTTTATGGTTCATGAGCAACCAATTGGTGCTTTTCCAGTTACAATTTATTGAGTAGGCTCCCTGGTATGGTGATACTTAATGGTCTGTGTAATCAAGGATACATGAGTATCTGGTCTGTATTGAGTTTTCTTTATAGAAGGAGGATTTGTCTTAAAAATATGTGTCATCCCATTACATAGAATATCCCGTTACAGCATTAATCATGCTTAATTAGTTTAATGGGAGCTAATTTGGAGCACTATGTCCTCCCTCTCACTTGATGTTCTGCCACATTTGCTTCTTGCTTCTTCATGCCAGAGAAATAATTCACCCTGATGTAGTGTCAGTATGTCTTTCAGTTCTCCTCCAATGGCATGAAGAAATCTATGATACTCTCCCCACACCCTTCTTCTGTTTTGCTTGGGTTTGTAGCCCAAGGATGCCAATAGGAAGTAAGAGGAAACTGTAACTAATTATTATACACTGCCACTGACTTTACCACAACGTGGGCAAATTAGTGTAATCTGTGAACACTTGGAGTTTTCAAATTTGATGTTTTCCTTTTTGTGGTTTTACATGTCTGTTTTAGATATATGATAATGTATGCATTGGAACTCATGTGATCTCTTGATAAACTATTTGTCTCATTTAAGGATAGAATTAGTTATAATATTGGTCCAGTCTCTGGTGACTATAAATATGTTTCAGCCTGAATAAACAGATAACATGTTTATTTGACAAAACCATGCACAGTGTGTAGAATAATTATAATTAATAATTATCACGATTTGGTAAAAAAATGCTGTGTTTATGTTAATGCCACATACAGGAATGCACTGGGCGTACAGAGCTTCTTTGGTAACTGTTATTACATGTGTAATAATTTATAGTCTATGAAATGTAGCTTTGGATATGTCTAGGACATTGTAAAAAGACATAAAATGTTCTGTTTATTTATGTTTCTGTTCTGAAACATCTATGTGTGTGGGTTATATTTTATCACCTTTTTAGCTTCAGTTCCCTTCAACAAGTGCAAAAAAGCAACTTTTAAAGGCCAGAGTAGCTTCAGATCTGCATCTGGGCAAAATTCAGTGAATGGTCATTGAGGGACTATATAAAAAATGACTTATACTTATTTCCTAGGTCATAGCTCAGCAGGTTTCTGCCAAACACTTGGAAGAGGGGCGTCTGTACCCACCATTACAAACCATACAGGAGGTCTCCGTTAAGATTGCTGTCAAGGTAAGAATCATAGTGAATACCCATAAGCCATGAAGCTATGCACACAACACAACTTAAAGGAAACAAACTAACAGGACCAAAACCTATATTAATGTTATAAAGAAGTAAGGGTATGGGGAGTTTGGTTAAGCAATTAAGAAATCAGTAAAAGAATATTGATGACGTTCATGATAGCCTGCCCCCTTTTTTTACTACACAGCAAATGGACTTCCCAGAAAAGTTCTAGAAATGCTGGCCTGGAGTTAGTATTGTCTTTTTATATATGAGAACATAAAGGGACATGGCTAGCACTTAGTTTGAAGGGGTAGCTGTAGGAACTAGGAAGTGTCTTGTTCCAAAGATCTTGAATTCTGTGAAATGTTGTGATCCAGCAGCAGATGTTTGCCTGGCTCCCCATTAAAATGATATATTATAGATTTATCATCCGTTATATAAGTAGTTACTCCTTTATTATGCAGTAGCTATTTAACAGATGTGCCTGCATGAATATTAATTGAAATCATTGTGTTCCTCTATTTTCAGCTTGTAGAAAATGCCTACAGATTTAACACAGCATCTGTTTTCCCCGAGCCTGAAAACAAGGAAGAATTTGTTCGATCTCAAATGTACTCCACAGATTATGATCAGTTTGTGGTGGATTCCTACTCATGGCCAGAGGAAGCAATGAAAGTGCAGACAGTGACAATCTAGATGTGACATCAAAGCAGGCAAATACCAGATTGATTTACATATTTTCTAAAGCGAAGTATAAGTGAATTTATTAAAGGGAATCTTGTGAAGTCACAATGAAATATTTTGGATTTTACACTGAAAAAGGGTTTTGTTTGTAACTTGATGTTAAAATAAAGATGATATTGCACAGAACTTGTCATGGTATTTTATAGTTGCAAATTTGTGGGAACAGTGTGTGGAAGGCCCTTTTCTCTTCCAGCATGACTGTGCCCCAGTGCGCAAAGCAAGGTCCATAAAGACATGGTTAGATGAGTTTGGTGTGGAAGAACTTGACTGGCCCTCACATAGCCCTGATCTCAACCCCATTAAACACCTTTGGGATGAAAATATCCACAGAAACACTCCAAATTATTGTGGAAAGCCTTCCCAGAGCAGTGGAAGCTGTTATAGCGACAAAGGGGGACCAACTACATATTAATGTCTAAGTATTTAGCATCCAATGTCATTAAGGTTCCTGTTGGTGTAATGGTCAGGTGCCCCAATATGTTTTGCCATATGCCATATAGTGTATATCAAAATATACTGTATACACATTCAATGTGCTTTCATAGAAATTACCTTTGCATGAAACCCAATAATCAGCAGGGTATCATTCAGCAGATATTTGAGCCCTGAGTACTGAAAATAAATGTACATAATGTAACTTGCATCTTTCTTATTGATCTGTATTTCCAATTCCAATGGCCGATCCCAGTTTCCTTTATTCCAACTATTTAGAGACAACTCTTGAAACATCTGCTTAACAGGCTAAATGTGTATCTCAAGTTACACCCTTACAGAATTCTCTTTTTTTGTAAACACACACTAATGCTTTCTGGATGTGGAGCGTGGCCTGCATTCTAAACATTTCATAAAGCACGATAAATTGATTTTACAATGTGATTCGCCCACCCATATAGAGATGTGCAAGAACAGAATGCAAGACAATCTAAACATTTTTCTTAATTTCAAAGCAAGCAAGATTTTATCCTCCTCATCTTCAAACAGCAGTTATTGGTTACTCCGCTGTGTTTGGCTACTAGATGGTGTACCGATTCATGTGGGGTGCAGTACAGTTTCAAATAATAAGAACATTCATGTAGACTAGGGGGCTGTGTGGATACAAACAAAGTATATGGTGCATTGTGGCATTGTTCGGACACTGTCCGTTTGCACAGGCTTTGCTTGGAATCCTGGAGAACAACTCAAACTGATCATCACATTTTGCGTGGGCTTTTTCAGGAACGCACACAGAGGGTGCCATTGATGAAGGCTGACCCCTAATGAGTTAAGGAAACTTTGTGGTTTGTTAGGAACCACTTGATCCTGAGGCCATCCAAGACCTTGCAGGCTAATCATCAGCCTGCCTAAAGACTTTCTTTTCATTAACAGTTCTGAGGAAGGAATTCATCCTTAGCATTTTGTCCTACTGCTGTTTCACAGTCGGTTTACTGTTTTTATCATGGTTATTGTTTCTGTGTACAATATCTTGTGTCTACGTGTGCTTGATTATTTTGCATGTGGCTGTTCGTTGCAGATTTTCAGTGTGAAATGGCATGATTGAGCATTAAACGCTTCCGAATGGCAGTTTACAATAAAGTGAGAATTACCTGTTCATTAGCAAGATAATCTGATACTCATTTGCATTTTTTGTATTGTTTTAGGAACTATTAATCTATTTAGATTCTTTTATAAAGCATACACATAGCTGATGACTGCCACGTTTCAAAGAGTTTGTGTTGTCAGAATGTTAGCGCTGGATCACAAAGTCAAGCCTGCCTTAAAAGTCAAATAAGCCTGCATCCTTCTGCTTTAGGGCTTCCAGTCTTTTGTAATTACTATGTACACAGTAAAATCAAATAAAGCCAAGTTTCTCAGACTATAAAACCATGTCATTTTCTGATGTTTTTTGGAACTCGTATATGAGATGAAACGCTTGGGCTGATCACGACACACTTAGCTCCAATTAGAAATGGGACAACCTAAAAATTCATAAGTACTGGGTAAAGCAACCACTTGGAGTCTTAATGATTCAAAAATAAACTGTACAAATCTAGTGAGTTTACACAAAATTATGTGCCACTCAACCCAGTGGTACAAGATTGGCAATTGGCAGAAGGGAACCGTTAAATAGCTTTTTGGAACCAATGGAACCCAAACAAGCCAACAACAATGATGGGTTAGTTAATTGTTTGTATTATGTAAAGCACATTAATCATGGTAATGGAATATTTTGTTATAATAAGCAGCTGATTTTTTAAATGTGAAACATTATATGTTGGAAATATATACAGGTTTTTTTTCTCTCTAAAAGGGCAGTATATAGTATCACATTTAGTTCAAGTAAATATAAATAAAATTGTAAAAATATGTATTGAAAAAATGTTGTGGCAGGAATATTATATTATTCTGGTTACCTTCAAGGATGTGTTGTGAAAATGCAGACTCCTTTTCCATTTCTTATTTTCCATTTAATCACATATATATAAAAAAGAAATAGTTATTTAAAACCAGAATGTGGAGTGTATGACTTCTTGCTCTGGGTTTGAAACACTACTCATCTACAGTACAATAAACATTTTGCTAGCTTAATGTTTATAGCAATTGGCATCCTTATCTGCATTAAATCCAGGTCTCTCTGGCCTAGGTACGAAAGGCAGCCATTGAAAAAATTACATTGTGTCTCTTGACATATTCTATGTCCTTGTAACCAAGAGAGGGAGCATAGATTTATCTGTCAGTCCTCTTATGGTCCTGCATTGGCTAGACAACAAAGCAAAAGAACATTCATCGGTAATCACTAATAAGTATGATGTACAGCCCCAATCAAGCAGTAGAAACTAGCTTACAATAATAGATTCATTGACAAAGTGAAGTCCTTAAGCTCGAGCTCCAGAGCTCCTTGCAAAGCCTGTACACACATAGGCACTGCCAGAAACAGTGTCTTTTGCCAGTATGCACCGTAGCCAATGTTACAGCCATTCTTAAATGTCCTTACTGGTTGATCTTACGGGTGGCTGTTGGTGAACTTGACATGCTGTGGCAACACGGATCCCTGAAATACCATATTTGCTCGATTATAAGACGACCCTGATTATAAGACGACCCCCCAAAATCTGAATATTAACTTAGGAAAAAAAGAAAAAGCCTGAATATAAGACGACCCTAAAGGAAAAAAGTTTTACCAGTAAATGTTAATTCATGTAAACTATTTTTTTTAATAAAAGCTATGATTGAGAAAAATATTTTTTTTTTGTTTTTATTTCTTGTATTTTCCAACCTGTCCCCCAGTTACGCACATCTGCCCCCAGGCTTGCCACACCAATATGGCACTGTGGCCCATGATATGCCTTTTAACCCTCTATATGCCACTGTGCCCCATGGTATGCCTTTTGACCCCCTATGTGCCACTCTGCCTCCAGAAATGCCTTATACCCCTATATCCCATTCTGGCATTTAGGGGGTTAAAATGCATATTATGGGGCAGAGTGGCATATAGGGAGGTATAAGGCATTCCAGGAGGCAGAGTGGCATTAAGGGAGTTAAAAGGCATTATATAGAGCACTCTGCCTCCAGAAATGCCTTATACCCCTATATGCCACTCTGGCATTTAGGGGGTTAAAAGACATATTATGGGGCAGAGTGGCATATAGGGAGGTATAAGGCATTTCAGGAGGCAGAGTGCACTATTAAATGCCCCCTTAACGCCACTCTGCCTCCTGAAATGCCTTATACCTCCCTATATGCCACTCTGCCCCATAATATGCCTTTTAACCCCCTAAGTGCCAGAGTGGCATATAGGGGTGTAAGGCATTCCAGAAATGCCCTACACACACACACACACACACACACACACACACACACACACACTTACTTACTTACTTACTTACTTACCGGTGCTTCCAATTTCCTGCTGTATTGCCGGGGCAGCGGGTTGACGTCTCATTCCGCGGCAGCCGGAAGGAGGTGGAGTTGGCAGCGGGGGTTTGTATGCGTCCGTCGCAAATACCTTCCCCGGCTGTCAGAGATCAGGAACTCTGGAACTCTGATCTCTGACAGTCGGGGAAGGTATTTGCGACGGACGCATACAAACCCCCGCTGCCAACTTCACCTCCGGAAGCACCGGTAAGTGTGTGTGTGGGGGGGGGGGCGACGACAGGAGGATCCAGGTCCCCTGCAGCGGTGCGGGGGATCTGGATCTTAGTCTCCTAATCAGACCTCTATTTGAGGTCTGATTAGAAGACGACCCCGATTATAAGACGAGGGGTATTTTTCAGAGCATTTGCTCTGAAAAAAACCTCGTCTTATAATCGAGCAAATACGGTACTCAATAGTATCATTATTTGTGATGAGCTTGTGCTTTAGTCCATTGATCCCTCCAGTTGATACTGCCTCAGAAATTTCCAAATGCCTCATCTAATTTTCAAATAGATGACATGTCAGGCTTATTCCGCTTAAGTCTCCTCCTCGGGGGCAAAAAGAGAAGGCAAGACACAGAGTCATATGCACACAAAGTCATTTGCACACAGTTAAGTAGTAAGAAGGCTTTCAGCATAGTACTTAGCATTTATATGTAACAATTGTGATTAATCATTGCTTTACATCATGCTTTTTGGTTTGTTTTTTTTTTGGTGCAGTGCACTGCTTTGCCCAGGGCCAACAATTCTTGAATGTATGTCTTCAGAGATTCAGAGATTCCCTTTTTGTAGGTACCACACCAGTGGATTCTTCTTGAGAATGTCAAAGTAGCTCTAAACACACCTCCAATCCCATTTCACTGATCGGACTCCAGGTTTGCTAACCAGGACTGACCCAAGACATTGTGCTGCCTGGGTCCAAGGATGAAATGCTGCTCCCCTCGCAACAACCATGCCCACCAAAATCACAACCACACCCATTATGTTATATCATGATTAATAAATGTACTCTTCCTGCCTTCTCCGCTGATTGCATCTGTGCACCTGTCTACGTTTCTATAGCTCTGCTTCTTTTCTTGCCTCTTCTTGCTCTTTTGTCTTCATTCTTCTGTTTTCTTTCGTCATCTGCTTCTCTGTGAACCTGGGCTCCCGGTTCCTATATTTGCCACCCTCACCAATTGTCCCTTTGCCCCACCCGCTCACCGGTAACTTGTATACACTGGCACACATTTTTACACACACTTACACACTCAGGCCAACACACAGCCTCCCTCTCACACACTTACACATCCATGCTCACACACATACACATCTATAGACACACATACAGGTGCAGAAATGCTTCTCTTTCTCCACAAATCTATCCATAAAGACCATGTCATGGGGCTGCAAAATGCCACCCCTGTCAAAGTGCCGCATGAGTCCCATGGACCCACTGTTGCTAACTCCTGACTCAAATTATAGCTTTTGTTGAAGTGATTAGCCTGTACATGTTTGATTGATGTATTCAATATGGACAAGAACAATACAATAATTTGCGTGTTATCAGTTAAAACAGATTGTGTTTGTTTATCATCGTAACTTAGATGAAGATCATATTATATTTTAAAACAAGTTTAAAAATGATTGTAAACTTAAATTTTTAAATATTAGTTTGTCCCTGCTCAAATAACCCCAGTAATGCAATTTTCTAAGAACTTCCTTGTGTTTTCACAGGATGCCTGGTTGTCTCTCACAGAAAGGCAAACCACTTATGATAATGACACCCTGAAGCCCTCGGTTTACTTGAGGCATGACATTAAGAAGTTTAGCTATATCAATAAGTAATATGTTTTCAAGAATAATAGCTAAGTGTTATTGGATAAATCCTGTGCTTCTCAGAAGAAAACGGAGTCCATGTTTTGGTGGGTCTTAACTATTGAATAATGCAATAATTACAAGTGATTTCTCATCTTATGGTATTTTAAAACATGTGTGGTTCTTAATGCCATACAAAACCTATTGAAAAATATATTTAAGATTGGACCAGTAATGGATGAAGAAGGTTCCTCATGTTGTGTGTGTATATATATATATATATATATATATATATATATATATATATATATATATATATATATAGTAAAGGGTTACTAATACATGCCCTACCCCTTCCTGTCCAGGGCACACCCTTTCCTGTTTATGACCAACCCTTTCCTTTGCAAACTCCACCCCTTATTTTTTCTTCATTCTCTCTTCTTTAGTAAATACTGGCTATAGGCACAGGTCATGATCAGTCCTCAGGGGCAGCTGTTAAGCTTTGTCCCACTGATTGGAGACAAACATGACACTGTGAAGCAATTTATCCCTAAACGGCTAACCAGCTTACCTGCTAAAGACTTCACAAGACTGTCTGTGCTTCTGTCTGTCCACGTGACGGAAACTTCCTGGCATTGCAGAGCCGGCCCCTGCTGACAGAAATTGAGCGGCACCACCCACAAAAGTGTATGAGTGGATGGGTGGGAGTGGCTTTTTATGTTCACCCTGTATACTGCTGCCGTAAGGCCTAGTTGGCTTGGCCAAGATACAACACCGAGCTAGTGTAATCACTACTCTAGAGGAGCTTATGAAGTGTACTTAGGTTGGCCATTCCAAATGTTCATTCATTCAACCCGTGAGCTCTGCTTCAGGTTAGCTACAAAACATCAAGCAACTTTAAAATGGCCTTGTAGATCCATAAAACTACAGCTGACTGTCCAAGGCAAAATTTATATTCTATCCTATATACAGTATGATATTATTGTTGTTGGTCAAACTGGTCTATATAAAGTGTTTAAGGGAAGGAACTTGAAGGCAAATTTATTTTGTTAAGTCATCATCCACGTGTTACCTAATGGAAGTTTTGATATGTCGTAACAGATAAAAAATGCACAACCAGAAACTATAACACTACTTTCTTTACTTTTAAGCAGTTTCAAAGGAGCAACATCCCTAAAAGGGAATCACCTCTCATCTCAAGATTTTCCTTCAATGCCAAACAGTATTTGAAATATATGCTCACTCTTACGTTGTTTCAGGTAATCGAAAAACTGTCCCAAGTCCATATGGTAATCATTTCTGAGTCCATAATCTCCATGTGCCGCAAACTTTAACTCCTCAAAAGATGTAAACAGTCTGAAGTCGTCAATTTTGCCGGGCACCTCTTTGCTCTCTGTGTGTTTACAAGAGATGTGTTTCCAGTTTGGGTAGCGAATATCACGCCAAAATTCCTCACAATGGTCTTTTACCCCTTCTACACATATTACTCCAGGCTTGCCCGTCAAGCAGAACCCAGTTAAATGAAGTCGTTTAGCACAATCTAAAATCTTTTTTCTTAGTTCCTGACGGTATATGTGATGGCTGTAAATCCACATGCGGTGGAAGGTGTCTGTAGCGGTCTTCATTTTCTCTGATTCCACCTCAGTTTTAGTGGTCTGTACATATGAGGAGATGTTGTCTTGCAGCCACTGTACAGCATTGGTGATACAAAGTTCACCGCGATCCGATGAATTTATATATGAACCCAGGCATTTATTAAGAATGTTCTGCTGTTGCCTGTCCAAAGCACTGGACCTAACAAATAACTGAGGTTCCGTTTCTGGGTAATTATGAGGCAGCACTACGTGCATCTGTGCTTTTATCTAAGAAAATGTAAACAAAAACACAATTAAAAGTATATTGCACACATATGGCATGCTTAAAACAAAGCAACCCAAAGTGAAAAGCAGGTCAGAAATACTGTGTGTATCGTTACTTGAAAATAAGAAGTTTAATGAATCTCTGAGATGCTCAAGCTGGTATATTTGTGACCCAGAAGGACTAGAGCTGTGCAGTCCTTCATTAACGCAGGAGGTAGCATTCCTGAATTCTAAGTAACCCCAAAAGTATAAAAAACTTAGGGAGAGGGAAATAAACCAAAATATAAAAAAATAATAATGTACATCTTTACTATAACACAAATTTGGCAGGGTGTTCATAGTTATTTAGGACAAAATGTGAAGCCGCACTGTATGATTCAATACATGGATTAAAGCACAAATATGGATATACATAACTTTATGATGTGAAATAAAACACTAAGAACTACAAGTATACTACCTTTTCCATGAACAACAGATTGACAGGAGGCGTTAGTTATGTGCCATTTTTGTTTTACACATCACAATATACTTGCATATCAAGACAGAATGTAACTAATTGCCCTCACAGGCTATATAAATATAATGAAATGTGTACCATCCCTGAAATATGGATGCTGTGAATTCGTGATGTAGAAAGTGTTTCTCAGATGAGGTTATGGAGAAGTTTAATTAAAGAATGGAAGTGTTTGCTGTAATCATTAAGGATGTAGATGGCAGTAAATGGTTCAAGTGCAGATGATAAGAGTCTACCTGTTAGTAGACAATAGATCGCATAAATCCATGGATGCTCACTTAATTTGGCCCATCTTGATGATATAGTTTTATTATGTGATCCAAAATTATGTTACCCCAATTGAAGATGGTTAAATAGATAATTCCCATGTTTCAAGTGCAAACAATCAATCAATGTATGGAAATATTAGACCATAGAAATGAATAATCAGTGCTTACCTCTGAATTCCTTATTTTCATAAACACTGTAAACCCAATCGTTGGTGGCAGTGATTCACAAATTCCTTTTAAATATTGACGTACTCGTAAAAGTGAATTTGCGTCTTCCAGGACAATTTCTTCTTTGTTAGGAAACATAGAGAAAAGCATTTCCATCTCTAGAAGCTGAAGCTCTAAGCATTCTTGCACTGTAGCTGTCATTTCTGACATATAGATTCTAGAAATTAGGCAACAGCTCCAAGTCTGTATTCAAAATAGATAATAGCTTCTATTAGGGAACAAATTCATAACCAGTTCCATGACAATTTGTTACAACCAAAGTGAATTAACCAGTTAAATATCACTGGAGGCTCTTTGGGTTTTATCTGGAAACCAATAACAATTTAATGCAAATCAAGCTTAATGGCAATTATAAAATACCTTCTACTTGATGCTCTTTAGAGAGACAGTCCCTCTTTAAGACCCAAATCCCTTGGTTCCTCTCCTCCCTTATTTCTTTCTAGTACAGGATATGTGAATATAAACAGCAGAATATGTGTTTAGAAATGAGATTGTGTAAATAATGTAATACACCAGTAAATACATTACTATTCATCTAATCTATAACCTCACAGCAGAAAAAATACATTCCCTCTTTGGCCATTTGCAATGCAGAGAGATAGGCATTTTATTTTATTTATATTCTTGTTAGCCTTCTCACAGTTACCATTAAACATTATAATATATAATTATATGAGATCCAGATTGATCTGCAAGGATGTAAAAAAAACCTTTGTGAATGATCTAACTTACCCATTGATCCAGCAAAACCATCAGAAAATAGTTAAAAATCAGATTGCAATATCATGGATTTACGTTTAGCTAGGTTGGCTGAGACTTGCTGCAATTTGGGTCTTCCAAGTTTCCATTTAACTTACTAGTTGAGTCATTTTCTTCTGCAGTTAGCCTGCCTTCCAGACAATATTTATTAACAATATGAAGAAGTCCATATCATATTATCATTATCTGTACTTCCAACATTTGTACACAAGGTGGAAATTGACATATATGATTGATGTTCATTTGCTCTTTCCACTTTATTCCAGCTGTAACATATGGTGTTTAATAAAGTGTAATTGTCCCAAAGGAAATATCTAATCCTAGGTTGAGTGGTCCTAAGTCCCTGCAGCGATATGGAATTACTTACCAGGTTGGTGGTCAAATTTCATATATTTCTAATTAATTTCCCTAATGCGGGGTAAAATTTAGTGTTGACATAACTCATTACAAATGGAAGGCAGTACAACAGTTTTTAATTACCAGAGGAGACGCGTTACAACGTTTCATACTTCACCACCACTTTCTTGAACTTATGGAATTACAAACAGCTCATGGAGGTAAAGAGTATACAAATATGCAAAAGACATTGTTGTCTAAAACTTGCTTATGTAAGATACCAATTAGATCTAATTTACTGAATATGTCGAACGAGTCTATTTACAAAAAAAACTTTAATAAAATTATAAGTGTAATATATCCATGCCAAGTGTTGGTAAATTAATGCTATTGGCATGCAAATTTGCTCTCTTTAAACATACATCTATAGATTCAAGAAACAATCAGATTATAACATAGGATAGTTAATGTATTTTATTAATGTTATTAACATAGACAGGTAGTAACTTCGTGAATATAGTTTTACAGACAAAACCATAATTTAATCTAACACTGAAAAAGCTGACGGTGTTATTCTTATATTTGTGTAGTGTGCTATTCCTTAAATTGATTTGATTTAAATTCTTACAGATCAAACATCCCTTATCCTATATCAAATTGGCATGCATGGTGGGTTTTTTTTTTTTTTAAGATGTCTGTGTTCATTTGCCAGAATACATTTAGTAAAGATTGTTTGCAGTCCTACATTTAGTCAAACGGAAAGTTGTAACACTTATTGGACTAGACCTGCATTGTTTAGCAGAATGTACATTAGCCCCTAACAATATAGGTTCATAACAACTGTGCCGTTTCTCTAGTATGTTCGTGGAAGGCAGAGGATGAGCTGATGGAGATGAAAAGGCACTTTGAGCAGGAATGCAGGTTAATCATCTTCCATGCCAAGTGGAGAATGTTCAGAAAGGAGAGAAATGCAACTCTTCCTTCTTTAGATAACTCCACTCTGCTTACATGCCACTGCCCAAGCAGAGAGATAGCCAAGGTGTAGTAAGCAGCAGGGGAGGTCTGGCACATTTTGCCCCCCCCCCCCAGTTACTAATATACACACTAAAACACATTGTATGCATACATACAGATTTATACACGCATGCTAACACGCACATATACACTCTTGAAAACACACACACCTACATATACACACTCATGTGCACTGTAACATACATGCAGGCATATATACTCATTGCCTTATCATCTCTCTCACTCTCTGCGTGCCTGCCTGCCTCCTTCCCTTACTCACCCTCTTATCATTTTTCTCCCTCTCCTCCACCATCACATTACCGGAGGCTTCTTTCTCGCACAGTGTGTGCAAGCAACCATGCCATCATTCTTTTACCGCAGGACCTGCTTGAGCTGTATTAGGAGGTGGTGATGGGAAAACAAGATGCTTCATACACAGAGAGGGTATGATTACAATCATGTGCAAACAGAAAGGTGAGAAATGTGACAAAGAACTGGAGTCCAATTTCCCTCCCTAATATGGACTACCATATTTTAGCTAATCTTCTAGCTGTCAGGTTGCAGTCAACCATGAGATTGTCCACCGTGGCCAGACCTGCAGCATTCCTGGCTGCACATCAACAGACAGCCTAGCCATTATCAGAGATGCAATTAATTATATTAAGAATCCCAAGGTCTGAGCTACTCTGATCATCTTTGACCAAGGGAAAGCTCCAGCCTAGTTTTGGCTTAGGGGGGTGTTCAGCTCAGAGATGTATACAGCCTGTTGTTGGTTAACTGCTGGCCTTTCTGGTAGGGCCTGGAGTGGGACAGATACATCCCTTACAACTAGCATACACCCTGGTTTTACATGCGTGTCATCTGTGAGGAAACACGAAGGAAATAGAAGGCATTAAACTGGACTTGAGGTCCCCTTGGGTAATCCAGAAGCTCATCAAGGTTAAGGGCACGATAGTACAGATTCCAGGCTTCCCAATGGCACCACAAAGACTGTTTAAGAATGCTAGGGGCCTGTGTATTTACATACAAGACCCATGGTGCATCTTGGGAGATGAGGCTTTGCTACATTTGCTATCACAGTGTCCTTCCCGAGATGCCGATCCCATTTAAATTGTGCCTGCCCATTAAATGATTCTGCTCATGTTCTGTGACACTCTGAAAAATATTACAAGCAAGTTTACCTGATAAATTGCCATTCATTTTTTAACAAATTGCAAATATGCATCTACTAACTGTTAGGACACTCTGTCCTCTGTCCATTATTATTATTGTCAGTGAGTCAATAATATATACAACATACTGTCTCAGAAGGTTTAGTTTATGCCTGTGGAACAGAACTGACACCATATTAAACAACTTGTCAAAAACACATGTGGAGGATTTATTATAAGGATAAAGGTCTGGACATCGTCAACAATAACAGTCAACATCACAACACTTATGTGCACTGAATTCTCTCTTCTGATGAGTACATATTAATGTAGCCCAAATTCTGGCTAAGCCCAGCCTCAGACTGCAAGCCAGAGTTGTCCATACAGTTTTTCCTCTTGAGCCGACTTGGCATGCATGTGGGCTTGGTTATGGCTGCACCACCAACAGAAGGTCAAGAAGGTTTTTTTTTATCTGGGAAGCAATAATTTGGGACAAAAGCTGGCACAACTATAATTGCAATTAGTTTCCTGTCCTGAACACTTATTTCCCCTATCCACAATTACAAAGGCTGCCAGCTGCCATGATGACTGCTCCCATCGTATGGGGAGGGATAACTGCAAATCCTTTATGACATTGCATTCTAAATACATAGACATTAATATGTAGTTGGTTCTCCTTTCGCAGCTATAACAGCTTTTACAAGATTTTGGAGTGTTGCTGTGTTTCAGTTCATTCCAATGGTATTCATTGTGCAAAATTTTGGACCTACAGTATGCTATGCTTCCAGCTTTGTGGGAACAGTTTGAGGAAGGCTGTGCCCCGGTGCACAAAGCAAGGTCCATAGAGACATGGTTGGATGAGTTTGAACTTGACCGGGCCGCATAGAGCCCTGACCTCAACCCCATCGAACACCTTTGGCATGAACTGGAATGGAGATTGTGAGCCAGGTCTTCTCGTCCAACATCAGTACCTGACCTCATAAATGCTCAACTGGATGAAGGGGCAAAATATCCCACAGAAACTCTCCAAAATCTTGTCGAAAGCCTTCTCAGACGAGTGAAAGCTGTTATAGTCGCAAAGAGGGGACCAGCTACACATATTAACCCCTTAAGGACAATGGGCGGTCCCTTAACCCATTGAAGACAATGCAATGTACGGGCTTTGTCATTGAGGGGTTAATGTCTAGGTATTTAGAACGCAACCACACACCTCACACACAGCAAAATATATTTACATACATGTGCAATGAACTGACAAAATTAAAAAAAAAACATTACGACATTAAAAAGTAGAGCACTGAAATATTCTTATTTGCCTAATACCACAGTTACCCCAGTTTATCAGGGGCCCACACTGACATAATAAAAAACATACGATCAAATTACAAATTGCATGTTAGGTTAAGAAAAATAAGTATTTCCGCTATCCCCTGCTTTGGAATCCTTGCCTTTTATAATAGACAGATGTATATCACAGTGCAGTCAGCAATCTATAGATGGGCACTATGTAAAAGTATGGAATTCCTTCGGTTATCTGCTGTTACATTCAAATATATATTTAAACCACAGTTTACCAAAACCACTTTAAATGAAACTTACTGAATTTGCAGATGCTGATCACAGTTTACTCTTAATATAGTCTGGCTAGAGTTCTCTTAAACTGTGCAGACAAGGCGCCAGGTCAATGCTGACAAAGGCAAAAAGAGTCAGCTTCTACCATGTCACAGATAATTCCCAATGCCCCATGCCAGGAGGAACAGTGCCATCTAGTGTGCAAATAAGAGTAATATTCTCAAAATGCAGTCCTATGCATGCACATTTTCCGTAACCAAGGTTTGCTTTGCAAAATACTGCTTACCCCTCTGGCAAATTAACAGTCAACGGCAATCATCTTTATATGTGGCTGCCCTAAATCCAGAGTATGCCACCAAGAAGATCTCTGTGAGCATCTACTCCGATAAGCATGACATAGACTGTTTACAATACATATAATGGCTTCAAAGTACCTTGGTCTTCGTCCAAACCCAAACAGCTGGCACAATGACAGAGAGAACTCCTATTGGTAAACAATTAAAGGCCAGTTCCATCTGGCACTCAACAATGTGACCACAATTAGTCGGTGAAGGGGGTTAACCCTAAATTATATGTATTAACGACATCATAACAAAGAAGAGTTCATACTTCAAAGATCATCTGGTCACCCCGTCTTTGACTTATTTTTGCCATTAAGCAGGTATTTTACTGGTAATCTACAATAGATGTGCCTGTAAATACATGTGGATTGCTCACATAAGCCATGTAGGTGATAGTATACAATATACAGTGCTGTGAAAAAATATTTGCCCCTTCCTGATTTCTTATATTTTTGCATATGTGTCACACATAAATGTTTCAGATCATCAGTAAGTAAACACAAAATGCAATTTTTAAACAATACTTTTATATACAGAGGTATTTGCCCCCTTCGTTACTAAATCAACCAATTAAACAAATTCATAAATTGGCTTAATTTCACTAGACACACTCAAGCGTTAATACTGCCAGTCCTGTCTTCCAAAGTGAAGTAAGCTAAAAAGTCTAAAGAAATTCAAGAACTGATGAAAAACAAAGCCATTAACATCTATCAGTCTGGAAAGGGCTACAAAGCCGTTTCCAAGGCTCTGGGACTCCAGCCAACCTCAATGAGAGCCGTTATCTACAAACAGATAAAACAGTGGTGAACCTTCCCAGGAGTGGCCTGTCTACCAAAATTCCTCCATAAGTGCATCGATGATTCATCCAGGAGATCACAGAAGAACCTAGGCAAACATGTAAAGAACTGCAGGACTCGCTTGCCTCAGTTAAGGATAGTGTTCATGATTCCAAAATAAGAAAGAGACTGTGCAAATGGCATCCATGGGAGAGTTGCAAGCTCAAAACCACTGCTGATCAAAAGAACACAAAAGCTCATCTCACATTTGCCACATCTTGACGATCCCAAAGAATTTTGGGATAATATTCTGTGGACCAAGTGGAACTTTTTGGAAGACATGGGTCCGGGTAAAGCTAACTCAGCATTCAATAATAAGAACATCATACTAGCAGCCATACAGGGCAATGGTAAAGTTATATTCAGGGGCTGATTTGATGCTTCAGGAGCTAGACAACTTGCCATAATTGATGGAACCATGAATTCTGCTCTCTACTAGAAAATCCAGGAGGAGAATGTCCAGACATCAGTTTGTGACCCAACGCTCAAGCACAGTTGGTTTATGCAGCAGGGCAATGATCCGAAGCATACAAGCAAGAGAGATAAAGAGACAAAGGAGAGAGAACGTGGAAGGGAGATAAAGAGTTAACAATACAAAGAAAGGAGAGACAAAGAAGTGATAATGAAAAGGAGGAGAGATAGAGTGAAGGGTAGAGCTAAACAGAAAAGGAAAAAATAAAGAGAAATTGTGAGAAAAAAGGGGGATATAAAGAGAAAGGAGGAAAGATTAGATAATGGGAGAACAACAGGGAAAATGTGAGACATAATGAGAAAAGCAATAATTAAAGAGAGGGGAAAGATAAAGAGAGGTAGAGAGAAAAGGTAGAGATAAAGAGAAATATGAAAGGCGATAAACAGAAAGGGGAGAGTGAAAAAGGGCAAGTTAAAGAGAAAAAAAGGAAAGGGTGGGGAGATAAAGAGAGTAAGGGAAGATATAAAGGGAAAGAGGAGAGATAGAAAGGGGGAAAAACAATGAGGAGGCGAGTTATTGGGAAGGGGGCTCAAACAGAAGAGGCAGAAATAAAGGAAAAGACGAGACATGAAGAAAAGGGAGGATTAGAGAGAAGGGGGAGATAGGTGGGTAAGGAGAGGGGAGATGGGCAGAAATGGGCAACAGAGCTGCACCTACTGCCTCAAAGTTGTGGAGTGTGGTGTTGGGGAGGTAGTAATCAAACATCATTGGCACAAATTAAAAAAGTACCTTTTTTATGGCAACCATAAAATGATTCAAGTTTCAGAAAGATCCAAAAAGTAATTGTGTGCACATCTTGAAGGCGAACCGCACTATTGCGCTATTACAATATACTGTATTGTAATTATTACTGCCACTTAACGTACCTGCTCTCGTCTGTTACAGTATTTACTTTAGCTATCATTTATTACATATATCTATATCAGACAGATAGCAGCATGTATCACAGAGCCACTGCCCCCTCCCAACACGCCAACAACCCAACAAATACATTAACCCAGGAAAAACCGACCTGTGGACAAGCGCCTCTTATTTACAAGGTACCGCCCTTTCCCCCAGATCCCGCCCCTGAACCTGTATGATTGGTTCTAGCGGACACTGCCGCTTATCTCCCATTTGATAGTGAGGTGGGCGGCACCAGGAAGCGGAGCTGCTGTTTGACACGTCACGTGCGACCACCCCCCACCCGAACTCTGCCAACGTCACCGCAGGCAGAGGGAGAGCAGGTAGGGGCTCGTGCGATCTCCACTGGGAATCCCATCCTCCCAGTGTGTGTCTATGCCGCTAACAGCCACTTAATGCTCTGTCGCAGCTTTTGGGCATCTTACCTCTCCAACAGGGATTTCAATGGTTAACTTACATTCTCACTAAGAGGAAAGTTTCTTGCGCAGAATCCCGACGTTACTCCCGACGTTAAAAATACGATATGTTAATTGAGACATTTTTATTAGGGTGCAAATATAGTCAATTTCCGTATAAACATGATTGAATGAGCTTCTATAATTAGCGATCACAATGCAATTCATTCATTCGTGCCCTGGCTGTGGGGCAGGGAGGGATAATTTCATTCTCTGTTTCAAATGAAAATAGCTTTAATTATTATAAACAGAATCAGACCAGCCCTCTGACTTTATCAATTGTCAGATTGTTACAGTGCTTCGTGTACTTTCTGATGTCATTATGATTCCAGTGACTTGTGTAGGGGAACAATATGATCATGGACAGAAAGAATTGTGTTATAGCCCCTGCCAAGCTCCGTCATGACATCATCACAAGGATACAGTGAGCTCATCTAGGATGAGGTTTTTCTAAGCTTCAGTAATGGACTGCAAACTTGGAAAAGCTCTTTGATCTTTCATTATTGTATAATACAGTATGTTTGTTTGTTAGATTGTTTTAACGTTAGTCGTGGTGATGTCACAGCCAAAATTGTCCCTTCACGTCAAGGATGCTACAGTTTTAGGTTTTCTCTAACATAACAGATGTTTCCGTATCACTGAGCAGTGTGGTGTATATATAAATATGTATAGTGAAAAGCTAAGGTGTCTCCAGCCTTCTTGGGTCTATAGGTTAAATGGTTCTAAGAACCTTGACTAGGTTTTGTTCTTCACAAATTGCATCTGTCTTGAAACATTTATGTCTATTTCCTAATCAGAATGCACATGGAAGCCGTGTTGAAGTTTTCTTCTCAGCATCCTAAGCCTGCTGGTCTTATTCTCCAGTATGGCACTGCTGGTTTCCGCTCCCGAGCTGAACATCTGGACCATGTTATGTATCGCATGGGCTTACTGGCTGTGCTGAGGTCCAAGAAGACCAAGTCTGTTATTGGAGTTATGGTCACTGCATCTCACAACCCTGAGGTAAAGCTCTGTTTGTAGCTGTAATAATCGCTTAGTTTGAACGGGCCATAACAGTTTGGGGTGTTTTGTGTTCAGGAAGACAATGGTGTAAAACTTGTGGATCCCTTGGGAGAAATGCTGGCCCAGGAATGGGAAGTGTATGCCACCGACTTGGCCAATGCGGAGGAGCAGGGATTGCCGAGTGTGCTGAATGACATAATCCAGAAGGAGTCTATCGATATTAAACAAGAGGCATTCATAGCCATTGGGAGGGATACAAGGTAAGCTGAATTGTGCATTTATTACTGGAAGACTTTTTAATTATTTCGTCCACAACCTGTTCCCCATCCTTATCATCCCTCATCCCCCAAAGCATTTCTTGTTTGCATTGAGCCATCCCTATGCTTTACCGTGCCTTCCTAGCTTGAGCTAAATGATTCTTGGACTGCCAATGGGCGTCTCTCACTCTGGCAATGAGGAAAGCTCAAATCCATAATCATCATGATATTTAGTATAGATCATATAGAGAAATGTTGGCATGCTGAATACTTCATACTACATATACTAAATATTTTGGATGAAGGTTGAAGGTGAGAGAGGTAACGTATAACTGGTGTTGGGTAGCATGTCTATTACTGATAAGGTTATTATTTGATTATTTGGAAATCTTAATTAGTCTAGGAGTTCTGAGTTTTTCTTTTTGTTTAACTCCCAAGGCCAAGTAGTACGGTCCTGTCCAGTGCAGTGATTGATGGCGTAACTGCATTAGCCTCCAAGTTCCATGGTACGTTATACAATGTAACCTGAATTGTTAAGAGATCCATGGTCTTTCGATTATTCATCTTGTGACCATGCAGATGTATGTTATGTCTACAAAAAATATGAAATCATTTTTCAGCTTCCATCTGAAAAGTCATCGATGGAAGGTCAGTGCAATAAACATAAGTCGTTATGCATTCATTGTGCTGCTGGGTGTGTGTTTAATACATCTTGCTTTTTTGAGTTAAGGGAATATGAACTGATCACAGTGTGGGACAGGAGAAACCATGGAGCACTACTGAAAATCCATTGAAATGTATATACTGATTAACGTCTTGCTTTGACCAGTCAGACTGCTCTGAAGTTAAATCATGAATGATATGATAGGGGTTACAAATTGTCTCTTAATTTTGTTGCCAAGATAAGCTAAATCACGGTGCAAATTATGGTTTTGGATTAGTTGCTTTTAATAGTTGTTGACACTTGTTGAGCTAAAGGTTTGCCTGTGTTTGGACAGATTAGCTGTCTTGCTACTTGATGTATCTTGTTCTAGAACCCCGTACGTTACCATCACCAAGACATCTACTCATCTCTTCAGTCTCTACCACCATGGATTAGTAAGACAGCCTGTCCTAGAAAACAAGCATTCAGTGCCACTGTATAGCCTGATTTACAAAAGATGAGTGGCTGTCTGTACGTCACCCGTCCTTGATTACTCCTAAATAACAACTAAGAAATATGTTGAGGATGATGATGATGATGAGTTGGCTATATTGACGGTCTGCAAACATCTTATGGCAGATGAGACAGTTCTTCGCTGAGATGACACAAGTCACACCCATGTCACACTTAACCTGTCCACCTTCAGCACTGGACATGCCCATATGGCAACTTGACTATGAATTTATTATCTGATTATGTGATATTTTGATTAATATCTTGGGTTCTAGATTATGGCCTGGTGACTACACCGCAACTGCACTATGTTATTTGTTGTCGAAACACTAATGGAAGATACGGGCAACCAACAGTCGATGGATACTACCAAAAACTGTCAAAGGCATTTAATGATTTGGTCAAACAGGTAACCTATTAAAGTTACAGATAGTCTTCTGTCCTAGATATATTTCATTGTAATATCTTGGTATTCTACAATTCCACTCATAACCTTAGCATCACGTTTTGGCAGTAAATATTGCTCTGGAGTGAAAGGAAATGTCTTTCAGGACCCCGGCTGTGGAGATAAAAGCATCTGCCTCACTGTGGATGGAGCGAACGGTATTGGTGCTCTGAAGCTGAAGGAGATGGAGCAGTATCTACAGTCAGCTCTGTCGGTGAAACTTTACAATGACGGTTCCGAAGGGAAACTGAACTTCCAGTGTGGGGCTGACTATGTGAAAGTGCAGCAGAAGCCTCCAGAGGGTAAGCATATGTCTCTGCTGTCCTGAAGTAGAGGTTTGGAGCGCACACGGCTCCAAAAATGGTTACTTATGTATTGGGATAAAAATATCACTGTCCTGGAACCATAATGGTTTCAGAATGTACAGTGCTCTGACTTCATTTACTTGTGTTGTTTTGGTGAATTATTACTTCTGTTTGTAGGATTATCTTGCAATGTTTCTGTAGTATACAGCCAAGCCCTGTATTTATTATTTAGGACACCTGCCATGTGGATATTATTCTGCTCAGCTCTTTGTTGTTCTTGTCCTCAGATGACCATCATGATTAATCCTGTGGTCATTTAGAAGAGGGCTTAAGATTTCCTCTCTAGAGATTTAGATAATTTTTGCAATATGTCATTTGTTTTTCACAACAATTATCAGGAATGTGTGTTAAATTGGCAGTGAGGAGCCTTAGGATATGTGAATACTTTGGGCACTTTTCTCCCACATCCCATGACTTACCATGGGTAGTGTACCCCATGAAATGTGAAACAATCTAACTATTATGACTTATTTTATAGGTCATCATGATCTGTTCCAGTATGAGTGTGTGTGTGTATATATACACACACGCACTGTATATAATTTATATGTGGTTTATTCTAGGTATTGAAAAGAAGCCTGGTGAACGTTGTTGCTCATTTGACGGAGACGCTGATCGTATAGTTTACTTCTACAATGACGACGCTGGTAACTTTCATCTACTTGACGGAGATAAAATTGCCACTTTGATAAGTACTTTCATCAAAGAACTTTTGGTGCAGGTATGTCAAAGTTCATTATTGTTTCAGTTAGTGTCTTTTAAATGGTACAGTTAAAGGGGAATCCCCCATTGGAATTACCCACCTGCCGCCACTGGATAGGGACTTGAAAGGTGATTTGTGATAGCTGTGTGTGTGTTTTGGGCTACAAGGATTAAACCAGTGTATATATATCCGGCCTCTTTCCATTTACCATGAACTGAGGCTTACAATTATTTTTCAGTAGCAAAGGAATGACTTCACATGAATCCTTAAATACATTTGTTGTGATTTTTACAGATTGACCTCAACTTAAAAATGGCAGTCGTGCAAACCGCATATGCCAATGGGAGTTCAACTCGTTATTTGGAGAATGTTATGAAGGTAATGTTTTAAACGGCCGCTTTTGCCTTTTTGTGTATTGGCATTATTAATAGTTATTAATAGACCATTAAAAAGTTTTCTTCATATTATAAAAACTCATGTTATAAACTGAGAAGAATGCTAGACTATATCGATCCATACATTTCCATGCAATTTGGCTCTCTGTAATATTTTGAAAAGAACTAAAAGGGTTTGTGTGTCGTCTTTGTATCATTATAGGTTCCTGTGTATTGTGCCAAAACCGGTGTGAAGCACCTACACCATAAAGCTCAAGAGTTTGATATTGGAGTGTATTTTGAAGCGAATGGACATGGAACAGTAAGCAGCATTCCACGTGTATATTCGTATAAATGTTCAGCTAAGGAAGTGCAAATAAAGCTGCATTGCAGAATGCCATAGGCATAGAGTCAGTGTGCACCTGTCGTTGGAAGAAATGTAGAGGGGATCTCTTCATCTACCTGCCAACTAGGTAGCCAATGTATAGATCAGGGGTGTCCAACCTGTGGCCCTTCAGCTGCTGCAGGACTACATCTCCCATACTCCTCAGCCAGCCCCTTAGCTGAAAGAGCATTATGGGGACATTAAGGGAACAGCAGCTGGAGGGCCGCAGGTTGGCCACCCCTGGTATAGATGAAAAGTTATATAATGGATAAAATTGTCTTTATATTGTCATAAACTACGGTGTATCTGAAAGGGTGGGCTATGTGCGTATGGCACCAACTGCATGCATGGCATTTTGTGATAGAAGGCAGTGTGGCTGAGCGCATGTCCACTGGAATCCAGGCAACCATTATGGACAGGACCAGTACCGGTCAGGTAAGTATATATTATTACACATATGCTGGTAATAATTTTGCGTTATACTTACCTGCAGTGGACCTTGTCATCCACAAGCATGTCCACTTTAGGTTACAAAGGTCTGAAAACTGTACTAAGACTATCAGTCATGTTAGGAGGAGGAATGTGGGACGTAGTGGTAGTGATGATTAGGATGGAGAAATACCAAAGAATAGAAAATAAACAGATTCAAACAGAAACAAATTCTCCATGTTTTACTATGTACCCCTGTACCAAGTGGTATATTTAGATTCTGTGCTCCCCTAAACCTGACTAAACTCAAGTGCCCCTAATCTTAAAATGTCCCACCTCTTCCTGCCCAGGCTCCACCTCTTCCTCTGTAATCTCCACCTCTTGATATTTTTGGTCCTACTCTCTTTCTCAATCTACCTTTTCTTTTAAAAAAAAAATACTGGCTATAGTCACAATTTATGAACAGTCCGCAGGGGTGGAGCCAAAAGAGGCAGTCACTCTACATTAACCCCTTGACTGCTAACGACGGCATGGTGCCGTCGCTAGCAGTCCCAGTCAGGTGCTAACGACGGCACCATGCCGTCGCTAGCACTCTCCTACCTTGATGGGGGTCTGTGGACCCCCATCACCACCTACCCCGGCGATCTGCCCCTCATTTTGAAGGGCATCACTGGGACCACCCGATCCGGCTGGTGACGTCGCACGTAATGACGCGATGACGTCACCGCGCAACTTTATTGAAAACTGACAATTGTCAGTTTTCACGGTATGGGGGCATGCTGCTTAGATGCCTGTATCTCAGGCATCTGAGCAGCTACAGACCCCCAACATATACCGTTGGAAAGGTAATCGCCTCACCTTTCCAACGGTATAATGTAAAAAAAGAATAAAAAATATTATGTTAAAAAAATAAAAATGTACAAAAAAAGTAAAAAAAATTATTTGGGGGTCTCTAAAGGCAGATAAATAAAGATCAAAATTGCCTAGAGACCCCCAAATTAAATTATCTAAACATAAACTGGTTTAACTTTAAAAAAAAAAAAAAAAAAGTTTAAGTATTCTAGCTAAATGATCACTGTGGTAGCCAATGTTACCACAGTGATCATATAGCTATAAAAAGTCACATTCCCTTTTTAAAAATGGCCGATACTAAATTTTAACCCCATGATCCCTTTGATCATGGGGTTAAATTTAGCCAATGGTAGAGGAAGGCAATTTTTGAAATCCAGATGAACTGCAAAAATCAGCCGTATAGCCTGTAGTACGTAAGTTAACCATGTCATCCCTGGAGCCCCTTGCATTTTTACTGCAAAACTTATTTTTGCTGTAAAAGTGATTTTTTTCTCCCTTTACGATCATCTCTTTGGGATTGTAAGGGGAAAGAATGGTGTGTGCTTCTGCGAGTGAATGTATGGAAAGTATGGTGTGTGCTTCTGCGAGTGAATGGAGATATGAAAAGCGTGTGAATGGTCAGTAATTAGGGTTGAAGCCTTGACGTGGCATTACTGCTCACGTAAGAAGTTAAATTATGGCACAAAAAGTACATATTTTTAAAAACTACACCCCTCGGCGCATCAAATGAGGGGCTGCGTGTGTTTCTAGGACAAACCTGGAGTGCGCAAGACACAAATGAACATGTCGCTATGGTTAGAAAAAACATATTTTCTAGCCAAAGCGACATATTCCATCATTATCTGTGAACTTAACTTTTGTCCTAGAAATACATGTAACCCCTCATTTGAAGCTCCAAGGGGTGTAGTTTCTTGAAATGTGTACTTTATGTACCCTAATTTAACTTCCCAGATGTCTAGACCACCTTAACTTCAGATATGGCAGATTGGAGAATCTTGTTAAAAAATTGTCTTAAAACATTTAGGGGTGATGGCTGCATTTAGACAGCTCTAGACAGCTGGGAAGTTAAATTATGGTACATAAAGTATATATTTTCAGAAACTACACCCCTTGGCGCATCAAATGAGGGGCTGCATGTGTTTCTAGGACAAACCTGGAGTGCGGAAGACATAAATGAACTTGTCGCTTTTAATTTTATTTATTTTTTATTTGTGTGATATTCACTCATTTGTTGTGCAAGTCAGATTTGTGATACAAATACAAATAAGACCTCATTTGCTGCGGCTGGGGGTGTAGTTTCTAAAAATATATAGTTTTGTTGGCATATTTTAACATCCCGGGCAGCTAGAGCTGTTTAATTGACGCAGCCATGCATTAAATTTAAAGATGAATTTTGTGATAGTCTAATAAATTTAACTTTTAGCAATAAAATATTAGAAAAACACAGTCTACTGTTCTCAATTTCTGTTTATTTTAGACCGGTTACCTACTACAAATATTTAGCAACACAGGTTTTGATATTAGAGTTTAGAAAAATAACATTACAAACTAGTTTTTATTGAGTTGGAAGTGAAAAATTACACTTTTTCCCCATTTTTGGTTGTATTTTGCAAACCTAATAAGACATACACATATAAAAATGGTATATTTGGAATCTGCTGGGTGTGCTGAAAAAAAAACAATATATGGTTTGTATAGTTTATTCCCAAGAAATTTACTTGAAACACGTTTAAACGTGAGATGCACCAAAATGCCGAAAACTAGCTTAGCACCAGGGTGTGAAATGGCTTAGCAGCCAAGGGGTTAAGTTCCATCACACTATTTGAGGACAAAGATGGCACTGGGAAGCTGTTTGTCTTGTTTCACTTCACAAGACTCTCTGTGCTGCTGTCTATTCACGTGACCGCAACATCCTGGCTTTGCGGTGCCAGCATTGCCCACAAATATTAATGAGTGTGAGGGTGGGGGCAGCTTTTATATACCGACTCTGTAAAGCCTAGTCGGCCTTGCTGACCTAGTTTGAAGTTATAACAATATATGAGGTTCTCATGCCTTATGCTTGGAAAAAATAACTTTACTGTGGAGAGGGTAGGGTGACCAGACTTCATCTTCAACTGTGAACCTGCATGGTGCATCTTTTTAAATATCAGTCCCAGGGTAAAGGGAACATTGGATAGCAGAGTCTGCTTCTCAGAAACAGTTACAAAAACATCCAAGATTTACTGTTAACAGTTCCCGGTTACTCTAATGATCAACGTGGAAACTGCTGGAGTTACTTTGTCCTTCACCATCAGGCACATGGACACCCCGCTGTGTCTGGTAATCTGGTTATGGCACATATACATATTTTAGAGCTGATTACCTGTGCTTGTGTGTGTAGACTGTGTGGATATAGAGTTATATAATTCTTCTTTCCCCAGGTACTGTTTAGCAGGACAGCAGAAGAACAAATCAGACAGCTTGTTAGTTCAGAGATCACTGATGACAAACGGAAGGCTGCCAAAATGCTCGTAAACACTATTGATCTGATTAACCAGGTAAACATACTTTATTGTCCAGTTATTTACAGGACGTATTCACTAAAGTCCCTTATTAAGTTAATGTAATTATTCATTTCCCTATACCTATTTTTTATATCACGTATAGTTTTTTTTTTAAATTATTTTTTAGAAAAAATGTTATGCTATAATATAATCCATGATATATATCCCTTTAGATGTATATAATAATTTTGAGGTTATACACTGTATATCCTTATACCATGCGTTTTAACTTAACTTTTAACGTGTTTTATTTACGTTCTACTGCTATGTGCTTTCTAGATGGTGTGGCGCTCAGCTTCTGCTTTGTATTTTCTTGGAGAGTGTCTTTAGTTTATTTTCTTGGAAGTCACGTCCTGGAGCTTCTCAATTAATTACATAGCTGTGAAACAGCTGGAAGTTTATAAAGTAATATCTGTGTGCTTGCAAAATGTTTTACAACTGTTATGACCACGATCAGGTCTTTGTCTAGGGTAATATTTCTACAATATGCATTTTATATATATATATATATATATATATATATATTTTTTTTTTTTTTTTACTTATTATCTTATATTTTATAGGCAATATCCCATTTTAGGTAGCATGTGCAGAGCGAGCTCTCTTCCCCAAGGGTTTTTTAATGAGAGTCCCTCTGGACACAGTAGGACAGTTTTGGTTGCTCCATTTGTGTGCGTGTTGTAGTCCGTGTTTTGTTTATCAGAAGACCTGGATGGCGAAGTCTACCAATATCTTTATTTTTAGCATATCTTATACATCATTTGGCAGCTTTAAGGATATTTGCAATAGAAAAAAAATCAGGCTTACCTGCTGTGTGACTTATTTCTTTTGGCTCAGTTGGGCAGTTGATATACCTCCTGGTTATTGCGTCAGTTGTAAAATCTTTGAAACAAGCAGCCAATCAGTAAAGGGGTAGGTGAACTGCATGCTGGGACACATCTTGTTGGCTGCAAAAAAAAAATGAATGTATATGTGTTACATAAACTAAGTATTTTTCTTTTCTAGACGGTTGGCGACGCCATTTCTGACATGTTGGTAATTGAAGCCATTCTGTGTCTCAAACGTCTAACTGTGCAAAAGTGGGATGAGATCTATACTGACCTCCCTAATCGCCAACTTAAAGTCAAGGTTAGTGAGCCCCACCACCGTAGCAGGTAACTGTAAATAATTATTTTCAAATCATAAATACAGAATTGGGCAAGATACCACATCCCTTCAGTGTGTAGAACTACACACTGAAGTAGTTTATCAGCCAATCAAATGTGCAGTTTCCCTAAGGAAACAAAACGTAATTAAAAGGGATTATTTGTTTCGGGACACACGGTTCCGAATGCATGTAATGCCACATTCAGAAGACAACCATGAACGTATCCAGAAAGCAGTTGTTGATGCATGTTAGTCTGGAAAGGGGTACACAACCATTTCTAAGGCTCTATTGATCCAATGTTATAGTCATGTTGACATAATTGAGAAGGTTTGGGACAGTAGAAATTCTACACAGCCAAATGTGATTCTACACAGGAAAAAAAAGAATCAAATTCTATCTGGTTAGAGAATCTGATGAGATCTTGATTAAAATTAAAAAATTCCTGATTTAGTCGTACCAGTAATTTATAAATAGATCATATAATGTTCTTGTTCATACACTCGCCATTTCACACAGAATACTTGCTTTGGCAGCAACCACATAATATTGCTAACTGCTGGAAGGTTTATTATCAATAAAAACTCCCTGATCCCTGTATAAATTAATTAGCCAACAAACAGTGTGTAATTTTACATTTTTCTATGTTGAAAACCATTTGCCAGTTAACTGTTCATCCTTTCATTTTGTTTAAATTCCTCTGAAGGGAGATAACATCCCGTTTCAATATATTTATATTAATGCCTCAATGGTTAGCAATTTAGATGCAATTATTAGTTCTTGGCCTCTTTAGGTGGCGGACAGAAAAGTAATCGAAACTACTGATGCCGAGAGGCGCACTACGACGCCTGCTGGCCTGCAGGAGAAAGTTGATTACCTGGTCAAGAATTACAATTTGGCAAGAGCATTTGTCCGACCTTCAGGAACAGAGGATGTGGTTCGTGTATATGCTGAAGCAGACACTCAGGTGAGTACTTAAGCCAAACTAATCCGGGGTTACATGGTAAAATAGGTAATTAAATAGGAAAGGTACATCAGACTCTCACTGGGGTTGGAACTTTATAATAGATGGAAAAGTCTAAATTATTTTGCCAATTCCCTCTTTAGTGACTAGACCCCTATGACTTGGGTTGTCCAGATGAGTAAATTCATACACCCACTTTAAGTTGATGAGTTTGTTTCCCAATTCCGTTGACAGGAGAATGCAGATGCTTTGGCGTATGAAGTGAGTTTAGCGGTTTATGAACTGGCAGGAGGGGTTGGAGAAGTGCCCAAGCCTTTAAGATGAACTGCAGCTGCTTGGTATGGAAACGAGCAAATTTGCACATTTAGCCGGCATATTCCATCTCGTCTTTTGAAATCTGGAACTAATTGCTTGTTAGATGCAGCGGTGGATGCAAGAAGGTGTATGGTCTCTATATTAGTAGGCAATATATTATAATTTCTAAACCCAAATCAGCGGCAAAAGTTACATTTACAATGTTAATGGAATAGATTTGATTAATAAATAATGGAACTTAAGAAAAATAAATATACTAAATCCAAATAAAAAATTGATTTGTTTGTCCACTGTGAAGCTCAATGGTGCAAAAGAACACCACAGGCATAGCTTATGAGAAGTCACTATGACGTCTCTAACACAGGATATCTTCCTCTAAGCCATCCATGTCAAATAAGTGGAGATTGAGGACCAGGCCATTTATGTTTTACATGCCTCAATACAATGACCCTATGAGGACCGCTCTTAAATGTATTCAAAAGCCGAGAGCCGCCGCCAGACTCCCAAAGACGGATTGCTTTGAACTTTTGCCTTACTGCGATGGTATGAAACCATTATGATTCATTCTTTTAGTGAACAGGGATGTAAACGACATATGGCCAGCTTGCTGCTGTGAGAAGATTCAAGGTGTTAAGTAGTGGTGTACATGGGTTTCTGGAATTCTGCTTGACCACTTTGGCTTTTACACAATTGTGTTCATGAAAAATAGGAAGGTGTTGCAGTTTCTTCCTTTGGAATGCTGCACTAATCTGAAGTCATATTTCACCCCTAAAAAACCCAAAACAACAAAAGCAAAACTATCCCTATGAATCTGCTTTACAAAACATGGTCCAGCCATAGTGATATCTGAGACATCACGTGACCTTAGGAGAATACACTCTTACTATTTACACCAGTATAGATAAACCTGAATGGCTCTTCTCAGTAGGGCAACATAAACATGAGTAGTTTAAAAAAATATTTTTTTTCACTTTTTTCTGATATGTGTATACATATCACTTTGTAGGTACTTTGATAGCTTCTTCTGCCGTCTGTTTCCCGCCACTGAGTGGCTACTTAAATCGGTGTCAAGAAACAGTCCGATGAAAATAAATGGCAGCACGTTCTGTCCATGGGGATCTCCTTGCACCTCAGGAACGCTCAGTGCCAGAGCTGGCTGGCAGGAAGTATATTAAATGCATCAGGATGAGTTCCTCTGAGCTCATCTCTTGCACAGCAAATAGCTGGGGGACATCGAAAGGAGTAATGCGTATGGGAGGATTCTGCAGAATACACCCCTTCATTTGCAACGGGGACACCATGAAAAATGGACCATTAAGCCACAGCATACATTAAGCTGCATATGGTGGCTGGAGTCCTAAACAAAAATGAAACTGAATACCTGGCTCATTACAGATACCTATCTAGAACTAGTACAGTTTTGACAGACAATCCCATAATTGTATTTTGTATCAGACCTCTTAACTACTAAGCATACCTTTTCTGCTTCTAAATAATTTACTTTGCTTTAAGAAAAGGTGTTGGAGCATATGGGACAGTGGTGTGCAGAATGATTTACTACTGGAAAAGATTTTAAAAAATATGATTTATTGATTTAAAACTGAAATAAGCTGAAGGACTTGGCAAGACCCTGATTTAATAATTTAGTAGCTAATCGTTTCTCAGACCTGTTACTTTCTTATAAAATGTGTGTCTAGACCTGGCTAACTGCCCAATTACAGATATGTGGCGCATCCCATCCACAGTGCAGGTTCTATTCAAACAGTCAAAACGGCAGAGGCGTTCTAGACCATTCAAGACATCTCACGTCCGCTATGGACAGCAAGAAAACGATCTAGATAAAAACGAAGAACGTGACATCTGTACATTGCTATTTTAGCAATGCAGTATTGAACACTTGAATAGGACACCATTTAGCATGTTTTATAATACATCCAGATTAGTCCTTTATTTACAGATAAAAATATTTAAATTAAATTTTCAGTCCTTAAGTAAGAAGCTTATGTTTGTTACAATACATACAAAAAACCCCAAAATAATTTACAACTCAGGAATGTATGTCAGTAAAACTAGGAGTGAATAGTGGTATAATCCTTTTATGTATCAGTCAATCAGCTCTTGAGAACACCTTCTAAGAAATCTCTCTCAAGCATTTCTTCAATCTTTTGCCGTGCTTTGCTGGAAAACATTTTCTGGTTCTCTAGTTTAATGTCTTTGTTGGGGAAAGAATTTGGATATAGTATGGGACTTCCCGAGTCCCCAATGCATCTGCTGGTAACTTTGCTATTGAAGACCTGGCTAAGAACATTAAAAAAAGGCAAAAGCTGTTCCATGCTGCGAATCGTGGAAATTGTAAGCAGCAGATGTCCCGGTTCCCAATCCAGGGTTCTTCCTGAGTTGTCTTCTTCTGGGTTTTTCTGTTGAAACAAAAGAAGCTTAGTCTTAGTCTTCAATCCGTGCAACCTTAATGAAACTGTGCCATGCCAACAGAATAAACATAATATCCACTTGTGTTTACTGACAATGTTTTAAAGTACTTTAGTTGTTAGCACACATTTAGTGTCCAGCATTAAAAAGTTTGGATATCATAATAAGAAGCATAGGTGCATCAATAGACTGGTAGATGCTTAATCATAGACTATTCCTATTCAGCTAACCTGAAAACACACAACGTAATACCTAACAGCAGCTCAGAGCTGGATGAGAAAACAGCTTTTAAACTGTTACTTCTTGAAAAACATAATTTGCCTTAGTAAGCACTTTTAACTGGAATAGCCCATCCTTTTAAGTTAAAAAGAGATAGAAGTTACATGATGTTTTGCATGCTGGATGGCAAATTAAGGATTTATGTAAATTCAGTGGTGTGAGTCATTTCTCCTTGATGTACTAATAGAAATAATGTGCAAGTAAAAAAAAAAAAAAATACCTTGGCTCTCTTCCGCAGCAGTTTTGCTAGTCGCACCACATATGGTTTAAATTCCCTCTGATGCGTGCCTTGCCTTCGAACCTCTAATCCTGAATCGTCAGATGCTTCTGGGATAAATGCCCAGCGGTACCTAAAGTTATCAAATTGTAGAACATGGGTTTTACTGAGCTATACATAAGGAACATAAAACCTGTACAAGGGACAGGACAAGAAACCAGTCTACATTATGTAGATTGAGCGTATTGGTGTAGATATCCATAAAAAGGTGGTACTGGTTGTTGCCAATTATATATATATGATACACACACACACACACTGTATATAACCATAATCAATTACAGTTTTATTTCGTGTAAGAAGATGTAGGGTATGTTATAGGGTATATATATCAAATATATCTACTTGAGTTTTATAGAAAGAACAATTCATCGTTAATGGCAGGAATCAAGTAAAACAAAGCATTCATGTTTTTCTTTAATCCCGGGAAAGTTGCAAAATAAAACTACCGTGAGACTTATGTTCTTACATCTGAAACTGAGGAAGGTTCTCAGAGGGCAAAGCTAGAGCCAAGTCTAGAAATTTACAAGCAGACAGGTAGAGATTCAACCACCGCTGGCTGTTATATGACGTGGAGAAACCGTTGCCTCCACTATATGTAGTCTCCAAACCGGCAACCGATGGTCCAGATGTCCTGAAACAGAAATGGGATTACTATTTTATCTCCAGAATAAGGGTATTCTTCACAAGCTCTATTTGAAAGATGGGGTACACATTACAGTCTAGACTGAGGCCACAATTTATAGTAGATAGATGAAATGTGAAGTACACCTTACTGTGTCATCGCAGTGTGATATACCTTACAGCTATTAAATGTGAGAATGGGTACGACTTGCAGTCATCACTGGTATATTTAGTAATATTATAGGCATATGTATTTTTACTATACTTATGTGTTACCCATTATACAAATATTTTACCTGGTAATATCTTCATCAGCCGTAAGCTCCTGCTCCATTAACAAAAACACCTGAACCTGTGAGAATACAACACATAATTTGAATTAGTCCGTCCCTACCTAGTGCACTTAACTACCATGTTGTACTGCAGCTTGTGGAAAATATACAGATAATGATTTATGTACAAGATTATTGGTTTACTATCAATACTTACCTTTGATCAGAGTATTTTGATCTTGACTACTTATCTCTAACTTTGATTATTTAGAGAAATTGAATCTCACAATAAATAAAATATACTGGACTACTTATATAAGTAGTAAAAGTATAAAATAATCTCGGATATGCCAAAATGATTCCCCCTGTCTTGCAATGTAAGAATGGCAGGAACCATAACGATACTGATAATACATAATATGTGATGTATTGTCTGGGCTAAAAAGAAAACAATATGAACAATAAGAAAACGCTCAAACATTCTATAGCTCTAAATGTTCATGGAATATTACCCCACACCTAAAACCATTATTTCTAGTCCAGATATAACACCCGAACAAGCTGCTTGGAATCTGCAATCCCACAATAAACCTTATACCCACAAAGTAATGTGACACACAGACAAGCAGGGTCTGTGAATTACATCCGCGGGGAAAAAGGGACAGCAGTGTACGTGAGGCGTACCTGGAGCGGAAAATAAAGGATGCTAGCAACTAACCAGTTCAGTGATCATGGTGGGCCACAGAGAGGTCAAGTGCTGAGGAGACATCCGTAGAAGCAACACCCGAAAAAACAGGAACACTTGGGAATGTAACGTAGGCACCTGTGGTAATCGCAGGCTCTCCACCAACCTCTCTACAGGAGGAAAGAGTGTACAGTCAGCACTAAAATCACACGCTCAGTCTACTGCTTTGTTGTTGGCTTCTGTAGACATCTAAATATATATTATATACACACACGTTTATGTTCTTGCACAATTACAGTGTTGTTTTCAGGACCGAACTAGCTTTCTCTAAACCCCATATTTATGACCCATTGTTGAGAAAGAAAAATACAATCATATTAGGGCAAATGTTTTTAGGATTTTTTTTCCTATAATAAATAAAATACATATAAAAGTACATTCATCACACTGTTCTAACACTTAACACTCTACAATAAAGGGAAGAAGCATTTCAAAAATGCCGCAGCAAAGATCAGTGCAGAAACGTCAGTGATCGCGGTAATATAGCGTTTTCAGAATAGGTCTGGTTACTGAAAGGGACGACGCTTAACATATAAGGCGAGTCATGGCCATCAAGTGAACGCTGATTAGTATGAACGGCTAATCAAAATAACACAACTACAAATGGTATTATTCTTTTCAGTACAGAGACTCTATTGGCTGCTATGCTGATAGACATGACATGAAGTGTGGTTTACATTGTCCTCTGTGGCCATGGTATACATGAGTGGTTAAGGATACATATTTTATTTCCACTGAATGGTCCTGAAACATCTCACTGTAGATATAAAACTCCCCAACTATCTATGGGTTTATTAACCTTGTATATCTGGGAGAAACTTCTGATACTGGTCAATCTCGCTGCTGAAGATGGCAAATGCCAGTCTCTTGAGAAGCATGGCTCGCTGCTCCAGCTCGGCTTCACGATTAGTAAATAAACCCAGTGAACTGCTCTGTGCCACTGCAACCCGAGCTGGAAAATAATAGTATTGTTTTAAAACACAAAGTGACATCAACTTATCTAAAATAAAGCAAACAAAATTAGAGCTTATCCAAAAAAAAAAAGCCCTGTATTCTGCTCCTCCTGGATGAAGAACATATCCAGGAGATAATGAAAACACTGTGCTTAGCTGCAAACAAACCGTTCATAACTGTATTCAGAGACACATATAAATGTCATTTTATGCTTTGCTCTATAGCTCGCATGGTGTTTTATCTGGAAAAAAGAACGAGAAAATGAAAACAACTTACTCATTAAATCACGGAAAGTAGTTTTGTCATGCGTCATGAGATGATCCATAATAGCTCTCCAGCTAAATGAAACAATAAGAGTGTAAGCAATTCCTGAAAGTCTGAAAATTAAGGAAATCCTACAACAGTATACTGTGCTTCTTTAACTAGGCATATTAATTAGTACATGCATGACATAACTATACATCAAATATATTCATATAAAAACTGATTTGGCATAAGCGTACTACAACAAATATTGTTAAAAGAAGGCTCTTAATGGGGATATAACAAAAGTAAGGCAAGGAAAGGGCCAAGTTATCTCCAATGTGCCACTGACACATGTGAATCCGTCTGGCACACATGGCTTCCTCAGGTATGAATAATATGTGAACAGTGATAATGTACCTTTAGTATGGAGCCTGTGGAAGGCACCTTTTTACAACATAAGAGCGTATTGTACGTGTATCACGATAAAGCTGAAAAGGAGAGCCTTACTGACTGACACAGGAGCCATCCATCTGAAAGAAGTTGGGATCCATAAAGAGGTCAAATGCTTCCTTTTTCCAAGTGCGTCTTGTATACTGGTAGCCGCTGAGGCTGCTCAGAAGCTGCACGCATGCACGGTAGCTGGGAGCATTGTGAGCACTGCAAGAGTAAACACAGCGGGCAAAATATTACACAAGATCACGGTCACAATATGGCTTCATGGAAAACAATTACTTCATCCGGTCGGCAAAGAAGGTAGGGAGACATTTGAGAGAGAGGGAGTGAGAAAATGAGAGACCATGGATGAGAAAGTGAATGAGAGTGTGCGAGAATGTGAAAGAGCATTAGAGAGTTAATGAGGGTGAATGACAATGATTATTCTCTGAAGCGAGAATGGAGCAAAAGCAAAACTAAACATTCAATCCAATTTGTCTGGTACATCCGCAAAAGTCTATATAAACTACAAACTCTTTTTGTTCTCATGTATAAAACCCATTTGAGACATATTTATGCATACATTACAAGCACAGAGGCTTTGATGTGATGCAGTGTTGCTTTCTATGCATACAGTAACCCCCACGGTGTCAGTGTAGAATTACCTGTGGTTCCGAAGATATGGAACTACATAGTGCATGATGTTTACCAATAGAGGGATAACACGTTCCTTTTCGTCGCTGTAGAATACCATGTCCAGCAAATGGGCAAGAACCTGGTAATACATTAAGGCAAATCTCAGAAATCTACACATTTTAGCTACCTAATGTAAAAAATGTTACATTTGTCTTCCCCCCCCCCAAATAATTTAACGAATACATCATTTTATGCAAGGCACTGGATATTCACAAAATTACAGAAATCTAAATAATAAAGACAGATTTCGGTTTTTAAATTACTGACAACCATTGAACCACACCACTTCATCCGTTTAAGTTCATCAATGCTTTCTGCAAAACAGCTAAAAATAAAGTATTATTATATGCGTAAAGGAAACACACAGAATAAATCTCATACCTCAGCAAGCAGTGTCAGGGCATGTACACTGTAAACCGAAGGTGTAATGTGTGAGATTTCCATGGCTGGAGCCAGCATGATGTCTGTGAATAACAACGAGAATCAAATTAATACCATATGGTAGACAAAGGCCATGAGACATTGGTTTTCATTTTACACGCATTTCTATGTTATGGTTAATAAACGAATAAAATACCTTCGACATCAGACTCTAAGATAGTTCCATCTACTGTTATTTTGGGGGAAGGCTTAACTTCTAGATTTCTCCGTAACCATGTAGTCTGCTCCAAGGAGGAACCTGCTATTACACCGATGGCATCCACTATCTTGTGAGTGACATCCTGAAAGGCAGCAGGGCATCATGAATATACAGATTAAAACAGTTTACATGTCCAGCAAGATTTATTAATGGGGATGTCACACGATATATCACACATTATGTCACACGTGGCATATCCATACCTGGAGATCTCGCTGATCCTTCTTGTTCTCCAAGTTGGGGTTTTTCATGATGAACTCGTTGAGAACACTAAAAAAAGTCAGTGAGTAACATGACATTTAGGCTCCTCTCATCACAACGCTTACAATACCAATAACAAAACATGATAGCCAATTCCATGCATATAACATTTAGAAATATATGGGAAAAAAGGGTTACCCTAATATTAGGAATTGTCCTGGAGCGGGGAGGCTGAGCTGGTTTGAATCTTTGAGAAGAACAAGAAGTGATCCCCAGCTGTCTACAAGATTGGAGACTGGAACCCTGAAATATAATGGGGGAAAGTGAAAACAAGAAAGTCAAGTGAAAACTAATAAAAAATAAGTTTAGCTGTCCTTTTAAAGATAAACAACACATATGGTTTTTAGGAATCCTTTATACAGGAAGAATGATGCACAGTAATTCATCAACAGTGCATGACAACACAATAACTTTGTTTCTTCAGTATAACTGTAACTGCATGCAAAGTACATATGAAAAAATAAGTACTTGCCAATATGGTAAACTAAAGTGTACATCCTATCGAAGCAGTCTGCTAACACATTACTATGGTATATAGACATTTTGGTTAACTAGGTTTAAATATTACATAACACATAGATTTTAAGCTTCTGATAATACTTACAATAATAATATACTAATTGTCCTAAACAACATGTTCCTCACAATGATTGCTATTTGTCTACTGAAGCAATAAGGCAGAGATCTGGGAAGTTTTGCATATTATAGACTCCTTTGGAAGAGACCTCAACAAAGATTGGTGAGTCCCCTAATCTTCATCTTCCATTGACCTGGACTACAACATTAAGACAACTAACAAACAAGGCAATAGTCATTGTATAACATATTACACTGTTGACATTGAGTCTTACCTTTGTACATAGGCATAAAAGAACTGTAACATACATACTTCCAGCGAAAGGTGCTTCTGGAGAGAGAAAAAACACACAAAACAGATGTTGAGTAGTAACATTAAAGACATTCATGTTCTTGTCTCATAAAAAAACTTTGTGCTGCCAAACAGGCTGAAGCCATTGACAATATCACTTTATAAACTGATAAAAACTCTACTATAATAACTTTTTTTGTGTGAACATTTTATTCCAACACATGGCAGTAATTTACATTTTTATGTGTAAATTTACTTCCTTTCCTGGCACTGACTAATCATTCTTGGATAACAATAACAATAACAATATATATATATATATATATATATATATATATATATATTTTTTTTTTTTTTTTTCTTGCTGCCATTATGGCATTAGTGAATGCCTGAATTCTGCGCTTGTGTCAAGAAGGTAAAGCGTGGTATTTACACAAAAACAGCATGACTAGTTTGGCTGGAAATGGCCTTCCCATTGGTAAATTCCCATCCAGGAGAATCTCGGATGAGCAAGTCTCATCTTTTTGTGAAAGTGCTGTACTTATCCACACTCATATGATGGAAATGATCACAACAGGTAACAGCGTTTATTCAATAAAGACGGGGTTTGCAGGAGAGTTGTTGTTGGAAGCCATGTCATTTACTGAAGTATACATTACACAGGGTCGGCTTAGCCATTATAGCAGATAAACTTTCAGGGATGGCCCTTTATGATGCATAGCGAGTTCAATGAGTTGAAAACATTACTCTCCTGCCAGCTTCCCTTTAGTGAAAGAATTCCACCATCAACAAGACGAACAGTATTCATCTTACCTTGTCCTTGGCTATGGCCGGCGGCTGCTTTAATACCTCCTTCACTGTTTGTATGACGGTTTCTGTCCTCATGACACTAATGGAGCGCACGAGTTCAACCAGCAAAAGCTGCTCTTCGCTGGCTGCTGGGATAACCTGAATATAGATAAATGCATCTGTGTCACTGGTGAAGAGGACATCCAATTTAAAATAAAGCCGCCTGTCTTGAATGAAATCTAAAATTTGACTCATTTACTCAAAACAATATGGTCAGTAATTTTAGGGTGATTCCAATTAAAATATATTATTGTAGAAATATATTTATAGATAAGAGTAAATATTCACCTGGGATTTTCCTGCCTGGTGGCAAGTGGGCTGTGTCTATATCTGACTTCATCCCAGAACTCTTGGACAGTGAAAAAGATTCACATAACATGCTCGGTGCTTACAGTAGGCTATCACTATAAAAAATCCTCCTGAGAGAACGTACCCTATGTTTTTCAGCCATTCCATTAATAACATGATAATATAAAATTTGCCTAAATCTCATACCCTCCGATGCCATCCTCCCATTACAAGCCCCTAAACATAGACATACATTAATAGTGTGACATACTGACCACACAGTAGAGACATGGTGGTAAGGTTGAACATTGGTTGTGAGTTTGAGTGTAACCAGACTGAAAAAATTAACACTTGTACTTGTACTTATCATAAGCCAACTAAGTCCTTCTCACAGAGGAATGTAACTAGGGATCATTTCTGAACTGAATGTGCAATAACTAGCGTGGAACAGGAGATGCTCAGCACTGCCACGCGTGATATCCAAAGAATTATGCTTAAGGATTAGTAAATTCCCTTGGTGACGGTAAAAGGGTTACTAGGAGCCACTAACATATTTTACAAACACCTGCAGTAGGCTCAGTTTTATCCCGCATGTCACTTGTCATGTTACCTTTGTGCGACCAGAGTTTTTCTTATTTCTTCTTTCATTCCATACAAATGCAATAGCTGCCATGAAATGAACTCCGTGATTCATTGAAATCGGGCCCAACAGCTCCAGGATCTGCTGTCTTAAATTCTACAGGTAAGACAAAACCAAATCTTTTGTTCCAGTTATAGGGAAAATTAATAAACCCCATGCTCATGAACAACTGAAAATATTTTCTCATTCATTTTCAGCTATCTGCATATGCAGTATACATGACAATTACCTTCAAATTACTTTCAAATGAGCCTACTGTAATGTCACCAACATTTAATTATAGTGACTTCAATTTTTTGCAATTTTTACAATACCATAATAAAATCTGAATAAAGATTATAATTAAAGTTTTCCACCTAACATGCTAACATTTCTGTACTTGGGTAGGCTTTTTTTTTTTTTTTTTTTTTTTTTAGAAAGTATTCACATTTTCATCACTTAATGTTAGGTGGTTCCTGAGACTTTTCCTTCTTACCAGTAGTGTTATGTAAAATCATATTTAAATTCACTTTGACATCACTGTTTAATGTCTGAAATATAATTTATAACTTACTATTTCTTAAACAAAAAGAAAAAAAAAGAACCTACCTTTGTTGAGCCAAGGTTTATAATGGTGATGGAGGCGGCAGCAGCAGCGATGTTCTTCTCGGAAGAGTCTGCTTGATGAAGGACGCTCCATAGCAGGGTGACAGAAGACATTATCAGATGTAAGATAGACAGAATACCACTGCGGGCTTCCAGCAAGTGCTTTTGATCTATGTTGACCATAGGCTGTTGGAGAAGGCAAATAAAATGTCAAAAACCAAATGTTATCCAAAACTAGAGTCTGCCAAGTTTCACTAGAGAAGCACATACAGAAGTGTAGAAAATAATGTTATCTAGACTAAAAATTACCAAATTTGCTTTTGATGTAGATAAAGTTAAGTTATTTGTGATATTTTTTTTAAAAAAAATTTATGGTATCCAGCCCGTCATTGTCAGGAGCCAAAAAAATATTGGTGGCACTTTCAAATTTGCTAAAATACAGTGAATGTAAACATAACTCTTATGTGCTTAAACGTAACAAAGCTATCCAACTGCAGATAGGGTTTTCTGCTATAGCTTCTGGATAATTATCTAAGATTTAACTGTAAGTCCGCAGAGAAAGCAGCTTATAAGTTATAACAAAAGGACAGGTTGCTTTCTCAAAATACTAAAGGTCTTCAGAAAAAATAGTCAGACTCCAATACTTCAAGACCCAGCTTCACTGATGGTTGCTCTGCAAAGCATCCCAATGACTGAAGGAGTATAAACAGGGCCAGCCTTTGCCAGCGCTCAACATGAAACGCCGGCAGGACTCCTCAAGGTAAGTTAGGATAAGGAGAAGTAGAGAGGGGGGGTAGTTTGAAGGGTCAGGGGGAGGGATAGTTTGAAGGGTCAGTGGGGGGGGTAGTTTGAAGGGGCAGAGGGGGGGAGTGAGGGGGGGCGCCAGAGGAGTAGTTCGCACAGGGCGCCAGAACACCTAAGGCCAGCTCTGAGTATAAACATCAACTGATAAAACATTATTCTGCAGATGAGACACTCAACCTTAAATCTGCAAGTGAGATATAAACATTCAAGTTACACCTGGTGATATTGAGATGATGTATCCAGCAGACAGTAGTGAATTATTGTTGTAATGCCTTCTAACAGAGTAAGAATCATATCAGGCGGAATAAATGATGCCATCCACAGAGGCCTAAAACACAAAAATACATAAATAAATAAGAAATCAAGTGATTCGCTTTTATGGGGAATCGTTACAAATTTGAAAATGACATGCCTGTTCTCTGATAATCCAGTTTCATATTTGTATTGCTGAATTAAATTGTCCAGATTTCTGCAGAGTTGCAGCGTCACCGAAACGGCTACTTTCTGCAGGATTCTCCCCATGTACGGCAGCGTGGATGTGATAAGACCAATCCACTGAGGATGCATTTTGCAAGTGTAATGTTGGTGCAAGGCTCTAATCACTGCGCACAGGAACATTCCTTGGCATGTGATTGGTTGAGAGTGTAGATATTGGAGAGATGTCATTGGCTGCTGTGGGTTTATGTGCTCGAGGTCGGTAATGGCAAAATCAAAGCCAGATTCGGTGTCTTCAGGAACAGTCAACACGCGGTGCTCCAGGACAATCAGACTCTGAAGAACTTTTAAGAGGTGGGACTGCAAGGTGCTACCATTATCAAACTCGTCCTCGGAAAAGTTAATGAGGCTGTCCTCTGAAAAACCTTCTTCTATGGCCATAATGTTCTTCTCGGCCATGCGTTCACTGTGCCACTTCTGTGCACTGAAGATGGATGAGAGCAGGCAATGAAGAATCACTTTTTGAACTTTACACTTTGACAACATATCAGAGATGAAGCTGGCAAAGCCCTTGGCAGAACTTTCTATGACTTTTGCCAGCTCTGTAAAAAGAAACGTAAGGATTTCAATGCTTGTCATCTGCATGTTGCGATTGCCCATCAGATCCTGCTGAGTCACCTTAACATGAGTGGGATAGTGACTTCTCATAAAATACAAACACAAAGATATGAGTATTTCAATATACATAGAACTTCGGAAATTGTGGTTGGAGTCCAGCGGTATATTGCTATAGAAATCTTTTCCCATGACCGAGATCCGATGTCGTGCCAAAAGGTTCTGAAGTAAAGATAGCTGGGGAGTGTAGGCATTACTGACACTGGTGGTTGAGATCGCATTTACAAACACCGTCGGGCTGGTTTTTAATATGGCTTTAATTGCAGAAAAGGCATACAGAGTCCTTGAGGAGTCATAAAGCTGTAAATACAGAAGCACATGCTGGTACAACGGATGGATGTTGAAATGTGGAGATTTCTGAACACTGGGAGAGCCGACATCACTTTCAATCTCCGAAATCTCCCCTTCTCCACAGCTGTACCAGTTCTCCAAATCTAAGCCGTCACTGAAAAACACATTGGCCTGCTTTAGTTTTTCATTCTGTGTCTTCTTCTTCTCTTCATCTTTCCTCCTGGAAAGTTTTACTTTGGGTTTTGCACCTGGTTGTTTGCTTCCATCTTTGGTGAAAGAGTCCTTTTCAGTCACTCTCCCTTTAAAATTGAACTGAATACTGCTGTGACTCCTCTTTCGGTGTTGTGTGTCTGCTAAGGGCAAGCTAAACTCTGCAGTGTTTTGCTGGCTTATTATCGAAGGAGAGGAGAGGTTCCTGGAAATTGCATTTGCTAGGCTCTCAATACCGACTTCTGCAGAGACGGGCAAAACATGTGTCGTATCTTTAACTAAAAGACCATTCTCATTTATTGGATCAACTTCATCATCATCATTATCTTGGGGGTTGAACATATGTATCTTATTTGCTTCATCTTCCTGCTGTGAGTAATTGGACTCGGAATCTTCACCAAGTTCTCGAAGAACTTTGCATATCAACTCAGAAATTACTTGCTGAACAATTTCATCTGGAGAATCGTCTCTTGCGTTCTGGCAGTTGTCTTGAGCTGTTAAACTTTCTGCATCCATTTCATAGTTGAGGCTGTCTGCTGAAGATTGGGAACAGCCCGAGTCGGAGCTTTGCAGAATTTCTACTTGTTGATCTGGAAGCTCAATGTCTGCCACTACCATTGGAATGGTTTCACTGCTGGTGCTCAGAAGGGAGAGCTGGTCACTTAGAGGGTTTACGGTGAGACTGAAGCTCTCCATCTCATCCATGGCAGCATGCTTAGATGCTGTCTGCCCATTGCTTGCTTGTATGCTGGAAAATGCTGTGTTCAAATACAAAGAATAAATATCTTTAAACTACAATATTTTAAGATGGAAACCCTAAAGTTCTTTACAAACAATCAACTAAGAGCCATGATTTTCAGACAGTAAAGAATGTCTTTATGTAAGTAAGATTTCAAATCTTGCATTATCTCAATATCTCATTCTTTGTTCCTCTTTGGACAGTTGAAGAGTGAATCAGCATTAGCGATGGGTACAAAAATGGGCAGAAACCTAAACGCATAGATTTGGTTGTAATTACATTTTTCCTAAACCAGTGTTTTTTGCCATTTGGCTACAACAGTCAAGATCATGAACTTAGTTCACCTCAGAACTAGAAGGTTAAGCAACATAATTATGGAAGAGCATGAGAATTTCAATTATATATAGCCAGACTAGCCACACATGCCACTATACATACCATCACTACCTGTCCTGTGAAAGACCTTTCTGTCCTCAGAATGGTGTAGAGATTTGCTCCAGTGTCTCTCAGCTTGCACACGCTGCACAGATACTCGCTGAGTTTTGGGGTGGAGGAGCAGTAGAATTAGAGGCTCAAGAACTCTTGCAATATCATGTCTCTGAAGGACCTGATTTAACCAGGCTTGGCCCACAGATGATGTGCCACCATCTAAACTATTGAGACTGTCCAGCATGATAAACAACGACCTGCAGAAATAAACAAATGTGAAAATACTAGCACATCAACAGGGGACACCTCAATAAGAGCTGAACAAGCAAATCAAAAGTACTACAAGAATGCATTTGCATTAAGTCAAGGTGAATTTACACTATATGTAACAGAACAAGTCTGCAATGGACACTTGTATTATACAAATATTATATTAAAATGAGGAGATACTTCAGCAAAAATACAAAACAAAAAAGTCACTTAAAGTGTAAAGTTCCGCAATATTTTCAGTGGCACAGTAACACAGTGTCACACTGTCTTTATGCTATATTCTTCAGTAACATTATTTGCATGTAAGAATAACCATTTCAACACACCTGTCAAAAGTACGTCCATAGGATGAAGACTTGTTAATGTGCAGGTCCCTGGTTAAGTGCCAAAGCACCGCGAATCTCCCATGAGCCTCCATCCTTATTTTCTGTTAGGACATAACACACTGAAGTTATCAAACGGAATCTTAAATACTTGCCAACAAAATACAACTGGAATTACGAGAGGTGCCATATTCTGTCAAGGTAATACATTGTGTTCATTGACACAAATACAAAATAATTACCCTAAAGGCAACAGGCATATTATCTGCACCGGCCAATAACGCCTGAAATAGGATATCGGAGGGGAACTCATGCATTACTACCTAGAAGTTGTGCTTCTTTCTTGTCAACCAGTGTAACAGTTTTAGCTATATTTCGTTTAGCAGTATGGAACCATTTTCCCTTATGGTTAGGTGTCAAAAGGTGGCAGAAATAGTAAATCAATTATTTCCTGCCCAGGAGTCAGCTTCCCTCCCCAACCCTTAAAAGGCTGTCAGGAACCTGCTGCCATTAACTTAAAGGAAGGGGAGAGATAACTCAATACAATAATCATACATTTATTTTCAATCTGCACACAACATTTCCTAAAAGAGTGAGCTGGAAAAGCTGATATTTAAGAAGTATTGACATGTACTTCATAATAAGGGTCTAGATTTTGGTGGTTATTAGCTGGAGACTATTCTTAAAGGTCTTCAGAAAAAAAAAGGTGAATGGCGTGAGTTTACTTATCAATAAAAACAGCAATGACCTTGTCCTTGTGTGTAAGCTGTTGGCTGATTACATCTTCACATATGCTGGAGGAAGGAACCAGGTTGTGCAGCTGGTAGAAAAGCTCGACGCTCTTCTGATGGTGTTGTGGTGTCTGGTCTCCCAACTGCTCCCACAACGTCACAGCCACGTGCTGTTTGCGATCAAACAAAAAAAGAAATACAAATCAGGAACAAAAATATTTTCAGCTTCGCTTCACAAAGATCCATATTATCTCTTTTGATCCGACTACACGTTACTCCTTGAATCAATTTGCTGTTGGATAAGACAGCCACTGTCCAACCTAAATTACTGTGTTGGTGTACATCTACCAACACAGAGCAAGTAGGTTATATACATTGTATGGCCAGGTAATCACGTCAGTGTTACCTCTCTTGTCATGCAATAAAGGTGATATTATATGAAAATCTCATAAACCCATTAAAAATATCCTACATATCGAAAGGCCTTGGATGGGACAGATTGCATGACAAGAGAGGTGACACTGACGTGATTACCTGGCCATACAATGTATATAACCTACTTGCTCTGTGTTGGTAGATGCACACCCTTCAAATCACACCTGGTGCATAAGGTCAGCTAGATGCAAGACATGGTTTGACAGCAAAACACAATAAAAATGGTTCTTGCCTCAAAGAACCCAATTAAATACTGGCATCAATACCTTGAAGAAATCAGTTTTTTCTGCCATGTATTTCAAGTTTCCTTCGGTAAGTGGAGGCCTGATGACGACAGACACTCTCCCTTGGTTTGGGCTTAAAGGCTGAGAAGACTCCAAACTGCTAGCGTTTTCCCCAGCGACCAAAGCAACAGACTGAGTCAGGCCCACTAAGTCCATAACCAGAGATATGGCCACGTTCTGAATGCTGAAGTCTGCTGCCGCACCGCAGGCATTCATGAGAGTCTGAAGCCACACGGGTGGCTGCACCTGTTCACAATCTGGGGAGAGAGGATGTGAAACAATACAACACGTTTAATATTTTAATGACGTTCATCTTTGCCAAAAATAACACAAGCACACTGCACTATTTCAAATAAAACCAATTCATTTTAAAGTGCATAATTGTAGCACAAACACAACATGTTTTTTTTTTATATATATATATATATATATATATACGTTTCTCATTGGGGGAAAAAATAAGCATTCAGCTTTAAAAGGACAGAATTAGGAGTTAAGGTGGTAAAAAGAGTTGCGCAATATAATACAGAAAGAGTATGCAGAAATGAAGCAAAAAGTAGTTTTTTTTGCGAATTTCTCTTAATAATGGTTGGAATGGAAATGATAGTGCCTACCCTACCTGTATCAGCCTTGTTGTTGTGAATTTCTGATGGTTGGCCGCCCTCAGCAATGTAAACAGGGAAGCTGGAACATTCAAGGAATAGCTGACATGCAGCAATAAAGGCAGGCCGGTAGTCTTTTGGTACAGAGAGCTTACGGTCTTTCTTCTCCTTAGGGTTATCTGCTGAAGACGTTTCCCACTTTTTGCCGTCTGTTTGACATCCGCCAAGGTCTTCCGGGTGTTCATCTGAAAAGGTTTGGGACATAGAGATTCTGGGAACAATATACAGAGTGATAAGTCTTGTCAAGAACTGCTGGAAATACTCCAGGCAGCACTGCATTGTTGTTTTTTGTGTTCCTTTAATGCTCCGAGTGGCTGCTCCTTGAGCGTTTATGGAGGAAGGCTGAATAATAGTTTCTTCGGACCCCACAGTAGATGCCGTCTCGGTTTCGGATGAAGTGCTACCCAAAGGCAGACCAGCTGCACCCTGAGCCTCGTCTATGTCGTCCGATCGGTCTGCCTGATACTGCACAAACTCTGTGAACCCACTCTCCGAAGATCGACTGCTGGGTGGATTCTCTCCATCTTCAAAAACATCACCAGGTGTTTCGAGAGTAACTGGGGAAAGCTAATGACAAGATGTTGACAAGGGAAAAAAATGTTAAAATATTGTGAATATTTTAACAGCAAAAAAATAAATAAATAAATACAAAAGCCTTTCTTTTTGGAAAACTGGTCCAGCACTTTGTACCAATTTCAATGGAATATATACATATGTATTTCATATCAACTATTTTTATATACACACATACACAAAGCCAGGCATCTGATGTGGAAACAAGGCCAAGCAACTCAACTACAGAAAATGGCAGCAGGTGATGAGACAACATTTGAAATATGTGGCTGTAGAAGAAGGCAGTTTGTTCGTCAAAGGGCTGGGTAGAGGTACAATAATGTACAACAAAAGCATGGCGAAGGTTCCTTGCAAGTTTGGGGCTGAATTTCTGCAAATGGAGCTGAGCATTTGCTCAGAATTAATGGTCTCCTCAATGCTAAGAAGGCAAATACTAATCCATCATGCAATACCATCAGGGAGGCATCCGATTGGCCTCAAATTAATTCTGCAGCACGACAACCCCAAACATGCAGCCAAAGTCATTAACCCCTAATGACCAGTGATGTGCCCAGGCAGTTCACGCAAAAACAGTCAGTTAACGACCAATGACGTGCCTGGCATGTCATGGCATGGCATTAAACAAGCTTACAAAGCGATCTAAGATCGCTTTCTTTGCTTAAACGCTGTAATGCGTAGATGCCAAGGCATTCAGCAACACCGAGATCAGCAGCAGGGGCTCCAAGAGGCCCCCAGGCATCAATTTTTTCCGCCATACACGGTATGGCGATGGATGGCAGATTTAAAAGAGCTTAGGAGGCGATCATCGAGTTTGTCTAGGATTACATAAGGAGAGAGAGAGAGAACGACCCGAGGCTGCCCAAACCCACAGAAGAACGGTGGTTAGGTCTCCAACATATTTGGCTGAGTTCCCTAAAAAACTGTGTGCAAGTGTACCTAGAAGATGCTGTTTTGAAGGCAAAGAGTGGTCAGGCAGGTTAAGTAATTATATATATTACACACACACCTACATAGGCAGACAGACTGACCGACAGAGGCTGTTGAATTTGTACATATGTAACATTACCTTCCTCTCATCCTTTTCTTTACCAAAGCTATTCTGAGAACATGGAAACTGGACAGTATTGTCAGAGGCAGCAGACAGAAGTGGAGGCTGAACCTTGCTTAGGATCTTTGAACAAAGCCTCAGAGAATCAGCCAGTTCCTTCAGGTCCAAAGACTGAAGATGGCTTGTTAATGCCGAGATCATCCGGAGAAGCAACTGAGGCAGATGCTCTGTCTGTATTTCAATATACGTCTCCTGCGAAAACAAGATAAGCAATATCAATGATAATTACTATTAAAGTTTTCATGCACCCTATGTACCTCAATGAACCTCAAGAGAAAATAAGGACAATATATTGTACAGAACCATAGACATTCCCCATATTGTTTAATATTAAACAGCTTAAATAGATTTTTAATATCTTAATGCCGTCACCAACTATCTTTAGCTTTTTATGTTAATACAGTGGCACAGATTATATTTAAATATATTGCCTTGTGCTGGAGGAATAATTTCTTGCGATATGGATCCTTCTTTTCCTGTTCCGATAGCCAAAGAAACACATGTCCCAAAACATTATTGGAAATGGAGAATTATCATTAGGGGTTTGAGATTGTTTAAGGGTATTTGTTTTGGATGTTATCTTACTCTGTGTAAGTAAAGTGACCAAAATACAGAATTTCTCTAGCAAGTACAGCTATAGCATCACTTTTTTTCTTCTTCCAGAGAAGTATTTAAACTGGGAGCACTTTTTTTTTTTATTTTTTTATTTTTTTTACATTTTGCCATATAGAACGCCATAATACATTGCCCCTTCCAAGGCACATCTAAGTGTGGATATGCCAAAACGCTCTTCCCTTTTTTAATGTGGTCTTGGGTTACCTAAGGCTACCTTATTGCTGTCACCAGAAGCACCCTATGGGTTGTGACACCATGTGTTACGTAACAGGTGTGAGATGAATATGTGTTTGAATAAAATTAAAACGAGCCATAATACAGTACCTGACAAATCACTCTCATACTTCTAGTAGGCTTTGGAAAAGGAGAGAAGAATACAGGAGACAGAGAGATGAACAGAGAAAAGGATAGAACAATTATTGATTTAAAAACACACCAAAAAAAGACGCATGATAAAATGAGGCCTCAGTGCTGCAAATATACCCTTTAATACTGAAATATACAGAACATGCACACACAAAGCGGTAAAAGGGGTTCATCTTGAAATAACACATTTAAACTCCCTATAATAGGTTCATTTGTTATGCATGTCGTCTATTAAATCAGACATACTTCCTATTATACGTAAAGTATTTATGACCTCATTTGCCGTCATTTCCTGGCCTCACAATAAACAGACACATGTAATCCTAGGCATCCATACTGACGTTACAAATTACAGAAATAAACATTGGCCTTAGGTATATACATAAATGTGTGTGTGTAATGCATCTGTAATACACTTAAATAGTTAAATGGACCCTTACCAGAGACACAATGTCCAATAAGAAATCCACTAACAAGCAGAAATTGATAAGGGGTAACTCTGGCGTCTTACTGCCATCACATGCGGGAGAACGGAGCTTGGCATTTAGTGTCCTCCTAAGGGGTTGAGGAAAAAAAACAACCACGTGACAAACCTAACTTGCAAAATAACATATATTACCAAATAAACATTTTTGCATCCATTTTACTTTACTTCTGAAACACAATGTACAAAAAAAAAATAAGACTTGACCAGAGCTGTCTTATTACCAAGTCATGTTTCTGCTGACTGGGCCATTCCATTGATGTCCACGTTTGAAAGGGCATCAGAGCCACATTTCATGCATAAGTCCTAATGAGACATCGTTACAAGGGCAATATTGATAAAAAAAGAGTTGCAAATACCATAGCAACCAATGAGTGATCAGCTATAACATATACTCTTTAAGTACTTAAGTTTATATATAACTCCATGTGTCAGTAATGTATGTACAAGGCTGTATAATGTGTGTACATTGCTGTGAAAGTACGGGATTCTTGTTTTTTTCATACTTTCAGTTTTTTATTAATTATTTTTTGTATTCTTTATAATGGGAGCTTTTTTCCTATGGCTTTTTAGTGCTCACACAGCTGTTCTGTCTCCTCTGTGTTCTTTCTGGATCTCTCTCTCTGCGCTTTATTGGTTTCTTGGCACACAGCCATAGTGTTCGGACATATCGTTGGCATAGTGTTTGCTCACATGTCTTTCGGGATCTTGGACCACTGACCACCCTCTCTAGAAAGCATAAGAAGTCCTGCTCCGTTATTAATTCAAATCTCTCCAGGAACGTCTGACTGAGTCAGCTCATGCCGACACAGGCTTCCCCACATTGCTGAATTAACCGAAGCGGAGTGAATTATTTTAATATGTTTTAAAATAATACATCACATTTTATTGCATGAACATGCGTCAAGTGTTTTGTTATTAGAATATTCAAATATTTTCCATACCTAGCACTACACTCTGCATCACCACAAGGCACGAAGGAAAGAATGCCCGTTAATTAAAAAAAATGGTTTCCCCATTACAAATCGTACACATCTTCTTTTATCTATCGTTGGGCACAATATTATATTTTATGTGCACCTCACATTTTCAGATTTGGTGAGTTTGATATGGGTTAGCCCCTTTGTAAGTATCCTTCAACCCTTAAAAGGATCCTGAACAGTTTCAGAAGTACTTGGCAGGTCCAAAATGTTATCAATACCTCTCTCCCTCTAGCAGATGATAACGATATTACAAACAAACGTACCGATGTCAGTTTGCTCCTGCCTACTCAAAGATTACAGTTCACGTATTACTGCTGTGAGCACAATGTCTTTTGATCTTGAAATTTAAAAGCCAATAATAATAATAATAAAAAAACAAGCTGATTTTACCTACCTACAGCATTCTTCAAACCAGCGGGCAATGTAGTCCCACATATAGTAGGGCTCAAATGAATTAAACAAGAGGTTGGCCGTTTTAATGAGCTCTGCTGTCCTTTTGTTTTCTCTCAGTTTGCTATAAAAACCCAAAAATATATTTTAAAGCACACACCTACATAAAACACAACAAAGGGAAAGGCAGTGACACACAACTAGCAGATTTTCCTAAACTATCATTCTCACAACACTCTCCTACTTGAAAGGTTGTGCGTCATGCCTTTTATTTATTTTTTTTATTCAAAAAATACTATAATTTGGTAATTAAAGGGACAGCATATATAAATTCACATATTTTACCTATGGACTCATATGCACACCGCTCTCTATATAATAGTTTTACTCCACATAACACATTTTAAAGGATGGCAGGGGCTCACCTGCTCAGCTGCGCAGGATCCTTGCTGAACGGGGTTTGCGTCTGAAGATCAAGTTCTGCTTTGCACTGAGTATATAATGTTCTGAACACTTCAATCAATACATCTTCCAAAATGGCAGGGCCTACATCCAAACACAGGGACACACTGATAAACACGTAATATATAACTCTTCACCGTACTGAAAAGGTATCCAGACCATAGAAAAGGGTTTCCCGCATTCTCTCTTCGAGCAACAATGGCAAGTCATAATGAAACGGCCTGTAAGCATCTTACAGCTCACCGGCAATATGTGAGCTATGGATCCCCAAGCCCAAGCCTTGAACTGACTAAGCCCTTACAAAAAAAATACTGCAGTTTTTCTGAAGTAATACTGCAGTTTTTTGGACATGAAAAAACTGCAATACTGCACTTTTACTGCATTTGTACTTCACTGTACTGCAGTTTTACTGCAGTATTACTGCACATTTACTGCACTTTTTTATATTGCAAACCTACAGTTGTACTTCAATGTACTGCAGCTTTATTGCATTTGTACTTCCGTACAAAAATAACTGCAGTACAACCGCAATACAGTGAAGTACAAATGCAGTAAAACTGCAGTAATAGTGCAGTAAAAGTGCAGTATTGCAGTGTTTTCATGTCCAAAAAACTGCAGTATTACTTCAGAAAAACTGCAGTAATTTTTTCGTAAGGGAGCACTGTGGGAACAGTAATTAGCATGTGTTACAGGCCTGTTGGTTGCAAAAAGTATGAATGAATGTCATCATCATGAATCCATCATTTATGTCAAAACAGACAATTTAATGCACGTTATGCATTTTACTGCATGCATTTTTTAGTTATTAGAGTTAAAAAACAGGTCTTTTTTCTGGCTGTCCCTATTGAAGCCAGGAAGTAGACAGCATATTTAGGAACACTTCCTGTACATGCTCTGTAGCACTCTTATGGAGACAGTTGCAGCATGCATCTAGCATTTAAGCTATTAGCTGCTGCTACTCCCATTGATTTCAATGGCAGCTGAGGTTCAATTGACTTTAATGACAGTGCTAAAGAGCATAAGCAGGAATCGACTAAACCCATTAACAACTAGCAATATTTATGTTTTTCCTATGACTCTTCTGCCCTGTTTTATGTTTAGTGTAGCTACATAAACTATATAGCTCTTTTTTTAGCACAAACAAGACATTGACTGAAACCATATTTATATATATAACACTTCCCCTAAGTAGTGTAATTGTTTACTGTTATTTTTTTAACATTTAACTTTTTATACCGTGTGTCTAAACACCTTGCCAGGTCATTACTAATCTGCCAGATTTGGACATACAAATACTTTCAGCACAATGGCTGAGAGCCAGCGATGCTTGCTTTTTCTTACAAAGGGAAAATAGGGGAAGTCACTCCCTGCGATCCTGGATGCAACTGGCATGGCAGCATTGGGTTTAAACCGAGACATTAACAAGTCACTGATCTTATAAATTTTGGTACTCCATTGGTAGCAAAAGGAACACACATGGAAGTCCCAATTGAGGATTCTTGGTGTCTAATATGCCACTTGGTGGTGAGGCGGGAGCAGGTCACAGTCCATGACTGCCGCATCACAGTGCATCTGTTACTGAGCAAAACTAATAAAACACACATACCTAGTTCAGGCTTGTCTAGCAGACTTATAAGAATACGAAATGGCTTTAAATCTTGTATCAGGGCACCGTCTCTGTTGGGTTCCTTCCCTTGTAAAATTCCGACCATAGCCTGCAGCAGGAAAAGCGTATATTGAATAATCTCTGTTAAACAGCCTACAGACACATGTGGTTATTAAAGTGAATCTCTTTCCAAGATGTCTGAAAAGACCTGAAGCCATAATACATACCTGCACTAAAAGCTCTTTAGAGAATGTATTAAAGTAATAAGTCGCGTGTTCGTCAGGATTGCTTTGTCTTGTGCTCCTTGGTCCTACAACAGCCCCATTGTTATCAAAGCCTTAGGGAAACAAATTACATATGAGAGTTATAAAAATGAGTGCATCTTCTTGTTTAGTCATTTTTGGTAATGATTGCAAGAACAAAAACAAGGATAACTCACCACATGTATAGTTCCCATAATGACAGCAAGAAAGAAATCATTTCACAGTTTAACAAACTACTTGTAATTGTTTTATGGGTAGAGAATGCATGGTGAGTATATACTACACACATCTTTTTTTAATTACATTTAATACAGATATCACAAATAAACATACAAATTCCCCAGCAACAAATATACAGTTGTGTGAAAAAGAAAGTACACCCTCTTTGAATTCCATGGTTTTACATATTAGGACATCACAACAGTCATCTGTTCCTTATCATGTCTAAAAACTAGATAAATACAACCTCAGATGAGCAACATATGACATATTACACCATGTCATGGTTTATTTAACAAAAATAAAGCCAAAATGAAGAAGCCATGTGTGGAAAAACTAAGTATACCTTACAATTCAATAGCTTGTAGAAAAACCTTTAGCAGCAATAACTTGAAGTAATAATTTTCTGTATTACTTTATCAGTCTCTCTCATTGTTGTGGGGGGATTTTGGCCCATTCTTCTTTACAATGTTGTTTGAGATTTGTGGGCATCTGTTCATGCACAGCTCTTTTAATGTCCCACCACAGCACTTCAATCAGGTTGGGGTCTGGACTTTGACTGGACCATTGCAACACATTGATTCTTTTATTTTTCAGCCATTCTGCTGTAGATTTTCTGGTGTGCTTGAGATCACTGTCCTGTTGCATTACACAATTTCGGTCAAGCTTTAGCTGTCAGACAGATGGCCTCACATTTGACTCCCAGGTCATGTGGCTGCAAAACAAGCCCAAATCATCACTCCTCCACCACCCTGCTTGACAGTTGGTATGAGGTGTTTGTGCTGATACGTTGTGTTTGGTTTTCGACAAAGATGGCACTGTGCATTACTGGGAAACATCTCCACTTCGGGCTTGTCTGTCCAAAGGATATTGTTCCAGAAGTCCTGTGGTTTTTTCAGATGCAACTTTGCAAACCTAAGTCATACTGCCATGTTTTTTTACAGAAAGAATGGGCTTTCTCCTGGCAACCCTTCCAAACAAACCATACTCGTTCAGTCTTTTTCTAGTTGTACTAACATTTAAAATGCTAACTAAGGCCTACAGAGACGGAGAGGTAACTCTTGGGTTTTTTGCAATTTCTCTGAGCATTGCACAGTGTGACCTTGGGATTAATTTGATTGGTGTCTGATAACCCTTCCCAGACTGGGCAGCAACAATTGCTTTTCTAAGATCATTGCTGATGTCTTTACTCCTTGGCATTGTGTTGACACACACCTGAATGCTCTTGATCAGCAAACTGCTAAAACACAGGCTTTTATAGAGGTGGTCACACTTTCTGATGATCAATTAATCAAGGGAATTGTATTAGCAGCATCTTAATTCCTATGGAAGCAGTAAGGGTTTACTTTGTTTTTCACAGACGGCTTCTCCATTCAGGCTTTATTTTTTTTTTAAATAAGTCATGAGACAGTGTAATATGTCATGTATTGTTGTTCATCTGAGGTTGTATTTACCTAATTTGTAGACCTGCTAAGGATGTTTATTATGTCCTGATATGTAAAACCATAGAATTCAAAGAGGGTGTACTTTTTTTTACACAACTGTAACTTGTCCCATCAATGGGAGGAGGAGTCAGCACAATATCGAAGATAAAGGATGTTTTAAAGTAAGTTTAGAATTTTGAGTCTAGTTTGTCAATCTAACTATTCAACGTATCATAATAATGACCTGTCTGGAGATACATCTCTCCATTTTTACACTTGGACTTCTACCATTTCCCAAGATATGAGTTTGGGAGATATCAAATTCCTCATGATAATTAGTATGGCTGCCAACAGATTATGTATAATAATTGCTAATATCTTGAATTTCATTTCAGGACATTTTTAGGTGAAGGAGAGTTATCTCTGGGCACAGAGGAAGCACAAGGTTACATAAATCATTAATACATTTAAAACACTCTTTCCAAAAAGTATTTGTTAAGTCGTATCGTTCCATTGTGCCTACCACATCTCCAACAGAAGTTGGGTTTCTCCTGGGGACATTTTGGATAAGCCTGGCTTAGTGATCTGTTCCAGTCTTGTCTAGGAATTCTAATAGACACATATTGTTCCCATTTTGTAATCACTGGAAGCTCTATACCGTGCTTGGTAACAATCAGCTCAGGGGGCAGGTTGACAAGTTTATATGTGCCCTGGGGAGAATGGGCAATGTGACCACCCAAGTCCATATGCTTATCTATGTATATCAGACAAAGGACTTGGGTCAACATATGTTAGCACCAATGAGAAAAGGCCTTTGGCAGTATTTAGCTGTGCTCACTACATGCAACACTATTAATGTTTCTTTATTTCTAAAAATAATCCACTAGGAAAAAGTTGGAATTTAAATGCTAGCAGTTTTCACCCATCCACAGGACTAACTCAATCAGAATGTAAACCAAACTCCTATTGGACTGTAAGCCTGTATGTCTGTAAATCTTATTGCCAATTGTTACATTTTCACTCTCCCATTATTGTAATGGCACTATATAAATATAACTACAGTGTACTATAGTGTAAATTTCTGAACAGGTAAACATCCAATGCACAGGACATAGCTGTCATCATCAGCATTAAAGGGATCATCAGCTTATCTAAATCAGCTGCTTAAAAAGGCAATAAGCTTACTTGGCTTAGTAACATTATTTTAGGCTGGGTTGGTTTTTGGCATGAATGCATGCTACTACCATATGAGAAAAAAACAACAACTTTTTAATGTCCATTCAAGTAGTATCACATACTGTTGTGAAGGGCTATATCTTGTCAGGTTCCTCGAATCAGCAATTGTAGTGTTTAACACTGAATAATGTGGTAATTGTGATCTTGTGACTGTGAGACTCTGTGCCTCCAGCAACACCAAGATACCTATTCCGGTGAACCTACCGAGAAGCCAAGCATAAAGCCTACGATTCAACGACATGTCTCTGCGCAGTACCACACGGAGCGCTGCCGACAGGATGCGGACCATGTCGGGACGAGTCGCCTGTTGACGCAAATTGGATAAACATGTCAAAGGTCAGGTGACATATTTTATCAGCTCTGCCATAACTTGGTATTTACAAGGGGCTTATGCAATATGAAGAATAAAAAAAACAGTGCAATGAAGAGCTAAAACAATATTGTCATTGTTTAATTATACGTGCACTACAATGCTTTCAGTACACATGAGACAACAATGCCAATATTACTTAACCGTATTAAATCTTGAATATAAACACAGGAAAACCGGGCTATACGCAGTTTACTGGAGAATGTTAAACCTTTTAGTTATATATTCCACCCAAGTTGCTATAGGACCCATTATGCTATGAGCATTTTGGGCACATATCATGCAGTCAATGACCTTTACAGAGGGGGTTTTATCCAGGA